>NW_015112634.1:156279-165192 GCF_001443285.1 Poecilia latipinna
TATAAAGCTCTACATTTTAAAGCAACCTAGGTATAGTTACCTGTTTAATTATTAACCCTCACTTCAAAAAATAAAAATAGGTCTTTCATCTGGTTATTCATTATTATCTTAGCACAGAGCAAACATTCACCAATATTCAAACTCCTCAGGCCCCTCTGAACATCAGCCCTTAACATAATATTGAAATGACAGGCTTCAAACACGTGTAATTTTAAACTAACCTGACTGAAATTCAGTTATTGTTTTAACTTTAATTCAGTAACAGCTGTTGAAATACCTGCAGAACACAGAAACATGCTGTATTTGAACTAATTTGCCAGTGATTTCTCACATGCATAGGAGTTTAGTTGTGTTACTATAGTGACTTGGCTTATGGTTGTATTTTTGTTGTAATTCTATCCATAGTTGTTGATGTAAGTAAAAGAGTAAAACAACATATTTCTGAAAATTACATTAAATTAGCAGATACATAACAGCCATTCATGCATTGTGGATTTTATCACACTCTGTACAGTTCCTATGTTTACTCGATTTACAAAATTACTGCCCATCTCTTTTGGTTTATTGGTTACTGTTAGCAGCTACTTAAATAAGCTTGCTCACTGGCACCTGGGCATTGATAAAGAAAACCCATCTGGATAATGAAATACGTGTTTCCTCTGACAGGTTTAATAATTTAGAAACGTTTCAGACGTACAACGGAGAATAAAACAGCTAAATGTGCTTTGTGTATATCTGGGTTGAGATGAAGGCACAAGATTCAAGTCGATAAGCTGTTAACAGAACACGTTAGCACCTTTTTAATAGGAAATTTAATTTAAAAACTTTTTTTTCTCTTTTAATGAGACAATAAGAAATAATAAAAACCTGAATAGCTGCTATATGCCTTATGTGATGTCACCAGACACAGGTGACCAATGAAGCTGATTTTTAGGATCATAAATTGTATTTTAATTAAATGATATTTTACAACGGAAATGGCAAGAGAATCAAAAACTAACCATGGCCTGTTGCTATTAAGGTGACAAATAAATAATAAAAGAGTGGTTTGTTTTACAGAAAAGTCTTCTGTGTACATTTAAAAACTGAATTGTGAATAAACAACTTCATAAATTTAATGTATACTAGTCCCAATAACTCTGTATTTTTCAAAGGATTAAAAACCCAAAATGTCATCTGAAAGGAAACTTTATTTCACAGTTAGTTTACCTTCAACCCTGTGCTTTTATGGGGTATTTAAGAGCACCACTGTAATAAATTCTGCTGTTATGTTGCTACATAATGCTGTTATGTTGCTATAGCCACAAATACAATACAATTCATAACAGAAGCCTATTTAAATTGTGTTTTTTGTGAAAACCTAACATGTGAGTTTGCATTAAGCAAACTGGGAAAGAAAAAAGCATCAGTTGATGAGAAATGTGAAGTTCATATGTATTGTAAAATGGTGACACACTATTTAAGTGTACATGCATCACCCTGATGCTTTTAGCAGCATTGCACAAAATATGTGGTTTTGAGACATATGACTAATACAATTTTAAGTGATGGACTATTATGCTACTTTTTTTAAAAACTACATTCACCGTATTGAAGTTGTGTCCAGTTTTTTTTTTTTTTTTTATCCCCAATAATTATTTCCACCCATTGTGCCTGTTTGTAGCCTGATCTAAATACAGTTTTAACGTATCACAAACAAATTTGCAACACGGTGAAAATCTCTCTCTCCCAATTTCATAGAGTTAAAGCTGGCCCAACAAAGTAAGGCAACCAGACACATCAGCGTCCAGTTTGTTTATGGTAGGGCTTCGCTCCCAGGGCACCATTCTGTCAGAGAGAGTCCTATTCTTTTAAATTGTATTTTAATTGCAGAGATTCTTTAAGCACAAATTTGATTTGTGAGGCGTGTTTGTAAAATAAATGAAAATGTAATCCTTATTTTTCCCCAAAAAATATTGTTCAAATCTCTTTGTGTATCTATTATATTCTGAATGCTAAAGTAGGGGCTCTCCAAAGGCTGCATTCATGCAGCCACTATCCTCCATGCAGCTTGTCTACACTGTCAAGACAACATAAGTTAAAAGAAAAAAAAAAAAAAAAAGGATCTTACCCCTGACACTTGTGCAGAGGGAGAGCTGGTTTTGGAGCAGTCTTCAGAATTGGATGAGGAGGTGGATGTGGGAGTCATGGAGACAGAGTTGTTGGTGCCTGTCACAGAAACAATAACTACATTATTACACATGGTTTAACGGTTTGCCTAAAGCGTAGGCGCAAGGGAAAAACACCAGCTAAAATCTCACCCGAGGATCCTTTGTTTTTACTCAAAGTTTTGGGTTTTCTTTTTCGTGTCTGGATTCCCTCTTTCTTCATGGCGAGCGGTCGAGGTACCTGAATTGTGCCAGAAGGAGCAAATTTAACATCAATTGAAGGGTTTTAGTTGGATTTAAGGGAAATGTTTAAATATAATTGAACTCACTCCATGAAGCTTAGTGTAGAGTCCGCACGCGTTGCACACCGGTTCTCCTTCTGCGTTCCTGCGCCACAAGGTCGTTGTGCTGGTCTGACAGTTTGCGCAGGAGAGGCCGATTCTTCTGGAGGTTGACTGGTGGTACACATAGAAAATAAATCATTTTATTTATTTTTATTTTATTGTTTCAACTGTGAAGAAAATCACCGTTCTCCATTAAAATGGCACTTTAGCCCATTCAGACCCAATTTCCTTACAAAAATAGATTTTCTATTGTGATATGCCCTTTAAGTGGACGTCTTTTAACAGCATGCTACTTCACAAGGAGCTCGGTACGTGACATCTAATTTCCCTGTGAAAACTATCCGTAATGGTACTAGGAAGTATTTGTCTCCATTAGATTAAATTGTCAAACATACTTCATGGTTAAAAAAAATTCAAGTGATATGTCTCGATTATAGGTTGGCAAAATATATTCAATTTGCGCATAGTTTAACAAACCATTTGCGCAACAGGAGCAACAGGCTTTTGGGAATTTGGAGATTATTTTTGAGATGAATGGTGCTGATCAGCTCAACAAAGGGATTTACTTTAAAAGTACATTTCCTAACATCTTATTTATTTGACAACGAAACAAGACTAAACCGTGAACAGATAACTATTTTTGCTTTCATCGTTCGCGATGACCTCCAGGAATTGTTCGGGACAATTAGGCAGGAAATTGAGTGCTCAGGCGGCGCCCCTGTCTGTCTGTCTCCTTACCGTCCTTTTCTGCGGTTTAATTAATGGCCGGCTCAGGCCATTCATTTTGCTGTAGAGGCCGCAGGCGTTGCAGAGAAAGTGGCCCGTGCCGTCGCGCCTCCACAGCGGCGTGGAGATGGAGCCGCAGTTCACGCACTCCCTGCTCTCCGCCATGTCGTCCAGGATATCTGAAACTGAGCGGAAACGCAAAGGTTTAAAGAAAGCACGCGTTTATTATTAATATTGTTAAAATAGATTTTATTATTATTATTATTAATAATAATAATAATAATAATAATAATTCATAATTCAGAAATCCGGGCAATATTATATACGATAGCAGAATCCAAAGTAAAATTTGACTAAATAAAAAAAAGAATGTTTACGTACAAATTAAATAAATGTACACACTTTAACCGTTGATCAATGACTACAGTTTATTATTATTATTATTATTATTATTATTATTATTATTATTATTATTATAGTATGCTAACTGTTGCCCACACACAATAAGAATGACAACAAATGGTGGGTGGGAGAATTTAAAATGTCTTATCCACTAAAGTGCATTAAGATTATATTTTTTGTGAACATATGCTGTAAATAGAATGAATAAGTTGCGATATGTTGTAATATCTTTCTTACATTTATTTATTTTTTTCTTATTTATTCATTAACTTTTTTTTTTTTTTCTTTTGGACTGAATTAATACCCAAGACCCCCAGTCCTACCCACAACATTATAGAAGTCCTTCCGTTTTCGTTTTGGTCTGACCCCTAACATTCCCAGTAGCCCTCAACAGGTCACCCCATTTGAGACCTTTCTGACCGTCTTCACCAGCCCAATAACTTTTTCTGGCTTCATTTCAAGCATTTATGCAACGTTAAACATGTTTTTTTTTTTTTTTTTTTTTTAAACGTTATCATCATCATCGTTTGCATTTTTCTCTTACCTCCGTTTGGACCTCTAATCAAAGGCGCACCCCTGCTTTGCAAGGTGTGCAGCATGGTGTTATCGAAAGGTCCCCCGGTCCAAGGTGAGGGCAGCTGAGGTGCCACATAAGGGGAGTATGGGTTAGCGTAGGCCCCACTTAGGGGTCGGGAGAGGCCGTATTGGTCCCTGCTGCTCACATTCAGCGTGTTTGTGTAGCTGCTGTCCCTCGGTGTCCCGTTGTTCATGGGCGGACTCGGAGGATAATGGTACCGGCTGGAGGTGTGCGGGCTCCCTGCGCTGTACGACGACGGGCTCTCCGGGGTGGACTGCGACCACACCGAGTGGCTGGAGACTGCGTGGCCGGCCTGCGCGGAACCACCGGCCTGCAGGTAGGAGAGACTGGAAATCATCGGGTTCACCCGGGAGCTGGGCACGTAGACCGGGGAGTTTGGGCTGGAGTGCATGTAACCAGCGGAGGAGGAATCATATCCAGTCTGGCTTTGGGCTGCGGCGATTGCCAAAGTTTGGTACATGTCGGCGGGGTCCACCAGCAGGCTTGCCTTGTGCGCTCCGGCGGAGAGAACAAGCTTGCTCCCCTGATCCAAGTCCGTAAACAGCGGGATGTCCTCGCCGGCGGTCGCAGCGTTGCCGTGATGTCCGAAGTGAAGGTAGGGATGCAGCGACCTGCCGTCCGGGCGGCGGTGGCCCAGAGCGTCGAGCTCGCTCGGAGGCGTGGGCCCGTCCCTCCTGCTGCTGTCACCGGGCAGGTAGCTCTGCTCGGCCGGCGAGCCTGGGCTGCTGGAAACTTCTCGCTTGACCATGGACCAGCTGTTTTCACCCAGGTCCATCCAGGAGCACTTTCCATACACAAAGTACTAAAAAAAAAAAAAAAAACTATCAGAGGGCAGTGTACCCTGTAAGAAAAAGAAATGAAAGTGTAAGGGAATCATCAAGTAGATTTCAAATTATAATCCATTCTTTAAAGTAATAGTAGGGTCATCCTGCAATGACTGCTGTGCGAACATCAAGCGCCCGTAAAAGGTTCATCCGTGTCAAATAGCTCCACTCCCACTCACAAGTTTACCCACATCGCAGATAGGAAACAAAACGCAATATGTCTTCACAGCAAAAGAGATAACCGTTTGATAAGACCTTAAAAGAGATAAGGGCCGAGCGATAAAACAATACCCCCGAAATGATGACTTCATTCCCGCTGCGCTCACCAACTCGGTCGGATGTTTGAACCCAAATGAGGAGACAGAAAGAAAAGGGATAAAAGAAAAAAAAACGCAACAAGACGCCTGTACCTTCTACTTGTTTGCCATAAAGTCGCTGAAGTTTCTCAATACTGCGCTGCTGCTGTTGCCGCTGTTGCTTCTTCTCCTGGGAGTAATGGGAAGCGTCGGTGCGCTCTGACTGGGTTTATGAGGGGAGGCGCTTCCAGCGGCGGCGGCCGAAGGGGGAGGACCAATCAGGTTGCCGCGGAGGAGCTGCTGGGAACTCGGTAGGGGTGCCAGCCTGTGAGCTCCTCCAATCAATCACACCGAGAAACAACCGAGAGGCCGGGGAAAAGAGAAACTCGATCGCGACTAAAACTTTGAATTCACGATGCAATCAGAGAGAGGTTAAAGACTGAGTCTCCGTTTTTATTTTTTACTCATTAGCCTGCTTGATTATTACTATAATTATTTTTTTTAAGCGATAGAATGTTTAATTCTTTTTTCATGTAAAGTCTGGTAAAGTTTATTTTAAAACGTTGCCTATTTTCCCCTTGCTGCAGTACGACATCATATTATATTAAACTTAATGTAACACATTTTTGCAGTATATGAGAAATGTAACTGTTTTAAAATCGTCAGATAAATTATGGTAGACTTGGATTCTTCATCCACCATAATTTATTTTTTTAAATTGTATATGGAGGCTTTATATTATTTCATATCTGAATGAGCTGTAAAACTGCGTTTTCTATCTATCTATCTATCTATCTATCTATCTATCTATCTATCTATCTATCTATCTATCTATCTATCTATCTATCTATCTATCTATCTATCTACAAATTATATCTCGTCTTTACAAATGGAGTCAAACTGTAAAGAAATACTGATGCGAAGAACTAATTCTAGGTTTGTATTTCCACTCTGTATTCATCACGTTAATCAATAACTCCTAATTAATTGGTTTATTCAAGGCGCTCGGAGAGGATTAAGCAGCTTTTCAGGACGCACAAACTTGTTAACTGCTCCCTGTATGTCCCTTTGACCCGCAATGATTCGCTCAGCTGGAATATACATCGAGATGATGAGTGAAGTGATCGAGAAAGAAGATGAAAAAGAAAGAAGCGATGAGGTGTCAATTAAATCATTCTCTCTTCGTTTACCGGTGTTTTTCAGTCCGCTTTCACCAACACGCTGAGCCGTTCAGCATGTTTTGTTAACACGTGCCTCGCTGGGAGAGACTAAATGGCGATAGCTATGCTACTGCTAATAAAGACTCTACAAGCCGGAAGTTGCAGGGAACTACTATTAACTAATAGCTGCCATGTTGTCAAACTGTGTTAACTACCACAGGCCCGGTCCAAAATTATTTGAACCCCTAAAAGGGGCCCACCTCTTCTCAGCTGACTATTTATTTATTTATTTATTTATTTATTTATTTATTTATTTATTTATTTATTTATTTATTTATCTATCTGTAATTAATTTTATACTAGCTATTTGAACTGTTTGTTGGGAATTATGTCTGATGCCATCCAAACATGACAACCCTGTATTGTGACAACAGGCTGTTGTGTTCACAAGCAATCCCAGAAAAATATTCTGTTATCCGTTGATTCGCGTACAGCAGACAGCAGTGAGCATGACATGTTTTCTGAGCTCCGACAAGCTGCTTCATCTGTGAAGGTTTGTGTACAACTGGCAAATATGTCAATAGAAGTTGTTCATCATCAAGCCATCATTTAGTAAGTGGCCAATGGACGCTTCACAATAATACACAGCCAAATAAACAAATAAATATCGTAAGTATTGGTTTACCTGGAAGTGGGGAACCCACGTGAAATTCTGACTGGGGCCTCAAAGAACGATGTGCCGGCTCTGGATTTAGAAATGACGCCTGAAGTATAGGCGCCATAGTCTATTATCACATTACATGGGCTATTTCAGACAAGTATACTGTCAGTTTATTTTATTCGACCAGCACACATTATGTGTCCACACAAACTATGGACACATAATGTTAATATTTAAAAAAAAAAAAAACCCTAAAATAATGTGTATAGCTACTTCTGGTAGAGCATGTTTTTGTGCAGCAGCACAGCTTCTGTTATTGCTTCTGAGTGGAGAAAAGAGGCCCGTTTTACACTTTTCTCTGTGCCTTTAAATTGGAAGCGAATCTGACACACTCAGTAAGCTTCTTCTTTTTTTTTTTCTTTTTTTTTTATCAGATGCGACCAAGGATCTGACAGTTCTGTTACAACCTGACGTGTTTTAGGTGAGGCCCAGATTTAATCAAGGAGAGTAAACCAAACTATTACCACTACCGTCTCCCATCGACTCAGCGCGCAGTTGTCAGGGAGGTGACAGAATACACAACCACGTCGTCTGTCTCTCTCTCTCTCTCTCTCTCTCTCTCTCTCTCTCCCATCTCTCAGTTTTTTTCTCTCACACTTCTTTAGCTCGTTGCGTTGATGAATGAGGTGTTTTTTTTTTCGCAGAGATGTCAAAGTGTGCTGCTGCTCTGACACACCGAGTCTGCAGCAGGAGGAGGAGTAGGAGAAGTGGCAGGACGCCGCCCTGTCTCCACTTTATCCGCGCACAGCGGCCCTTCGTGACTGCTGTCGGAGAAGAGACGCAGGCCTGTAATCTAATTATCTTTATCAGTTGACCACAGGGCGTCTAGTAAAATGGGCACAGAGTGTCAGATGATATTAAAACTGCTGTAAAGATTCATTCTAAAATGTTAGACAAATACTGAACACAGAAATATAGAAAACATACAAACATAAATAACATTATTATTATTATTATTATTATTATTATTATTATTATTATTATTATTATTATTATTCGATTGTTTATAGAAGCAGATTGGTTTTATCTAAACAATGTTTGTTTCTTTCTTGGAGGTGTAACGAGCTGATGACCGACCCTCTTCAGGTGTCAGAGTTTTATGTACCGACTTGATAATGATTATCTCCGGCTCTCTGCTCGCTGCAGCCTGATTCTTTTTGACTCCTGTAAAATCCAGGGAAGGCAAGGTAAGAGCAAATACCACGTCAAAAATATTCACACATAATAACATAACATTATAAAATAATAATAATAATAATAATAATAATAATAATAATAATAATAATAATAATAATAGTGCTAATACAACGATAGTGCTTTGTTTTATGTAACTGCGCTGAAGTTTAGATGTGTAATACCGTCTTCACACTGCAAAGGCCATTGTGGACGTCTTAATACACCCAGCTGACGAGAATGTGTGATTAATATGTGATTAATGAGGAGCGATCGCGCAGCAGGAAACGCGTCCAATTCATCATCTTAATTACTCCTTTTTTCTTTCTTTCTTTCTCTCTTTCTTTCTTTGGTCTGCTTGTTTTGTTATTGCGTGTTTTAAATAAGACATGGTGCTGCTGACAAACAGCCTCCCTGTAGTGACGGGTATTTTTTAACTTTTTTTTTTTTTTTTTTTTTTTTTTACGAACCCTTAAACTTGCGCAGAGGTTAAAAGTTTCAGGGGGAAAAAGACTTTTTTTC
>NW_015112634.1:168354-176808 GCF_001443285.1 Poecilia latipinna
GGTTTTTTTTTTTTTTTTTTTTTTTTTTTTTTTTTTTTTTTTTACGAACGCTTAGAACTGCGCAGAAGTTAAGATGTTCACGGAGAAAGAGACCTTCTCTCATTTATTTGTTGAAAGTTACAATATTGCAAAGGCTAAAGTCATCGATTTGCTTGTACTGTCGGCGTAATTGGGTGGCCTATTTATGAGATTCAAAAACAAAAAAAAAAGAGAAATTAAAGAGAAAGTAAGAAGGAAAAAAGAAAGCAAACACAATTTCAGCAAAAGACGCCACAATCTGTTTTACTTTGGATGATTTTCATTTATTTCCAAACTGTTTTGGATAATTTTTTACCCAAAAGTCCCAAGATGCATTATTTTTTGAAATCCCCATGAACATATCTTTACATCTCAGTTTATGATCTGTAGAAAAGAGGTTTTCTTTTATTTGTTGTGTGTGCCCTTTTTTTCTGCTCCAATTACCAGAAAATAAATAGATAAATAAGTTCCCAGTCAGTTTACCAATAGTAGTGGCAATGATCAGTACTATTTGGTTTGATTAATTTAACAATAATAATAATAATAATAATAATAATAATAATAATAATAATAATAATAATAATTACCTAGCAGGTCGATATGATGGTTCAATTAAAGGACCACAGATTATGAAGAAAGAAAAAAAAAATGCAACAGATAACCATCTCCCAATTTTTCATTGATATTTTCTGATTGCCCGTTTGCAGTCATCCATTCATTGAACTCATCGATGCTGAGAACATCCAGCAGTTTTGATCCATAAATGCATCAATCAGTAGCGAGTGTGTTTAATAAGATGCACATTTGCAAGAGACACACGTTACATAAAAAAATGAATAATATTGTCATTTCTTCTTGCGAAGTTGGATTCAAATCCACTACATCAATTAAAGATGAATATAAAAATCAACCTAAAAAAAAAAAAATGGTACTCAGTATTGGACAGGAGAAGTCTTACCAATGCAGCTCTAGTTTTAAGTAATATCAGCCCCTGGGATGAAAAGAAAAATTTGCTACTGACCTGGCGGGGTTAGGGTTAGGCTACAGGGATGAATGAAAAATGAATGGAGGAGAATACAAAGTCCTTGTGAAGACAGAACGGCGTAATATGTGTGCCACACAATCCAACTGAAGAAAGAAAATATGGAATGCAGAAAATGAATGGAGAACTGCTTTTTGTTTGATTTAAGGTGTGAATCCGTCCCAGATTAGACAGCATTAAATTTCACGAGTTGTGAATTTCCCTCAATGTTTAATGTGACTCATCAAATGTAAAAACCTGCTTCCTAGATTTACAGCCTCCTGCCAGCGGAGCGTTGAAAACATAGACGTATTTGCTCTCATTTTATGGAAGACACAGTTAAGTTTTACACCCGTTTCTTCCTGTGCGTCCACTCAATGGCGGCCTGTCCTGAGCTGCAGGAGCAAAGGCTGCTGGGAGGCCTGTGAGCTGCCAGCCTCTCCTGTTTGAAGTGGTAGATGATTAAACGGGTCATGACAGGTGTAAAAGCAACCTTTGTCATCTGGGACATGCAAGCGTCCTTGCTTCCTCAACTCGCCCACACCGGAACGCCCTGCTCACCTACCCGCCTACAGTGTGTGTGCGTGTGTGTGTGTGTGTGAAGAAATAGGTGTTTGTGTCTCAGAATTAGGAAGTAGCTAAAATGAAATCTTGCACAATCACTCTCGCTGTTCAATACAAACAAATGGCTTATCTTTGTAGTTTTTCATTTTTCCTTCATACACATGAAGCAGAAAAGCTCCTTCCTTCTTATTTGACTGTAATCTAAGGATGATGGAGACGCGTTTATCTATTATTTGTTTCTTAGATTCATCAACTTAGCGTCACACTGTCGTATCAGGCTGACACAGACTTCCAGGGCTCACTTGACCTTCTCTTTAAACTTTAGCTCCAGTGACTCTGACCGTGCATCAACGTTTTGCACGTTGTTTTTAGTTCGTGAATCGTTTACTAATCATTTGTACATTTGTAATCTTTTGTCCCCTGAAAGCGAGCAATCGGGCTGCCCTAGTGGGAACACAAAGATAGAGGATGTTCGTTCTGGTATCATCAGGATGATAAGTCCAAATAGAGTATTGGTATGTCAAACTAAGGCAGAGCAAATCACACTGTAACGTGCAACATTAAGAAAATAAATTTTTCTCCAGGCTTCAAAATCTGAACATAAATAAAGCCAAGTTCCAAATATCAGTTTTCAGTTAACATTGCCCATGAAGTTGGATTGAGGTTTACATGTTTCAAGATTTATGACAGATGAAATGTATCTCTTCTGTTTGTTCAGATCAATCTCTTCCAAATATATCACAGTGAAAAAAAAATTAAACAATAAAAAGATAAATATTTCTGAAAACAAAATTAATCTAACTTCATGGGCAATGTATATCTTCATTTGAAAATGACAGCAAGAACAGGTCTAAGTAATGATGTGTAGATTTGAACTGTAGATTTATTTCACAAAATATATATCTTTTTGAATAGTGAATTGAAGAAGAAGAAAAAAAACTGCTAGCTCTGCTGTGTTAAGGCCAACAAGAAAATTTAGTAGATTTTTAACCTGATTGGGAAGAAATCCGTTATCATCCTCATCCGTCATCATCAATGGTCGAGTCAGAAAGGCAGCAATCTTAATTAAGTCTTAATATGGATTCTCCCTTCACCTCCAATCCTTATGTAAATGTACCCTGATGAAAGGTTCAATTTTTTTTTTGATTGTTTCTACATTTGGATCAAGTTGATTTTAAGCCTTTAGGAAAACAGTCTCTTACTGAAAAGTACATAAGTTCTATTAACAAAATTCATTAAGTGCTAATGTTTTTAAGCTTTTCTTTCTGTTGATTATAACTATTATATTTATAATTGTCCTCTTATAGCCAGAAATGAGTTTTATGGAGTACAATCTCTGATTATCCACTCTGAGTAGCTTCACTGATGGAAAAAACAAATATTTTTTTAACCAAATATCCATGAAACACATACAGTTTTGAGAGGAGTGTTTCTTCAGACTAAGTTGGTTATTTTGTAGTTAAGTTATGTATTTGTCTATATATATATATATATATATATATATATATATATATATATATATATATATATATATATATATATATATATATATATATTTATTTATTTTAGTCTTTAAAATATCAAAATGTCAACAAAACTATCAACATTTTTCACTATCAAATCAGATGTTATGATCAGTTATTCAACAATAAATAGCTTATTTTATACAATATATATTTAATTTTACTTAAAACATTTAAGTAAAATTATTGCCTACATTTTACTTTTACTTGATAAAAAGTATTCAAAGTAGTGGGTAATTTTTTTTTTTTTTTTTTGTATTCTCCCCACCTCTGCTTTGATATTAGACTATTACAGCAGACCCATAAAAACATTTTTTAATACAGAAATGTAGTCCTAGTAAAGGTATGTTTTATACCTTCTTAAATGTTGTTTTCACGACATACTTTTAATCTGACAGCTGACCTTCATCTGAACACATAACCAAATTTGTAAAATTCGACATTGTTATATCTGACGTAAGTGATTTGAGATCAAAGAGTTATCAAGCGCACTTGCACAGGTTTCTCGACGTCTTTCTGTGCCCGACACGGGGGAAAAAAACAGAGCCTCATCTCTGGTGCAGATTCAGAGGTTGTGTTATTGTTTCCATGCTGTGGAGCCGGCCCCTCTTTCTGTGTTTTGTCTTAGGCAAGAAGGTCAGGTCCCTATGTTCACTGTGTTTCTTTCCCTGAATCAGCTGCTTGGAGCCTCGGCCTCAGAGACAGCAGCCTTGAGGTGAGGTGACGTCACTGATAGCAGAGCGGAGACAGTTTGAGAGCGGGTACCGGAGATGGAGGTGGAAGGGTGTCTGTGGGGAGGGGGGAGGGGACACGGCGTCTCGGGCGGATGCTGCTGGGGTGAGCGCTGCTACAGGAGCAGCTGGTAGACCTTGCAGACCCACGCATGCTTTCAAGGTCTACTGAGGCGCAGCTCCCCTTTGGGAATATATGGGAGCGGATTGTGGTGTGGACGTGAAACAATCAACCAACTGTTGCGCTTAGACCTGAGAGGCAAATGGGATGGGATGTAGAGAGAAGGGAGGAGAATGTATCTGTTCTGATAGAAATGGTACCAGGTGCTTTCCACCGGACGTACAACCGTCAGGGTTCTGCTGCTCTGAATGATGGCCTCCCGTCATGGCTCATTGGTTACTCTACGAAGCATCTAGTGCATCAGCTTAACTTACTGGAGCAGCTCTGTCAACATAAAGGTGTACATAAAGCAGAGAACAAGTTTGAATCATGAGGCAGGATGGCGAATAATGGAATAATTCTTGATACTCTGAAGGGCCGGGGACTATTACATCCTCATCAACTATAAGTACAGAGCCAATCGTTTACATCCTCTACGTGAATATCATGTTGATGTTTGGCTTTTAATGATGCATTTGACCTATTCCGTCTCCACCACAAAAAAACTTCATTAAAATAAAAAAAGTAAGAATTATGAGTATAAGCCTGACTGACTGTTTTGTGGATTTTCTCTGAAGATATACATACTGTTTCAGGCTTGACTTTCAAACCTGAAAACATTGTAACAAGAGTCAAGCATGGTGGGTGGTGGCAGCATCATGCTGAAGGCCTGAGTGGTTCTTGTGCACTACCCAGAATGGGTGAAATAACGAAGAAGGTGGAATACCTGGTTCTTCAACTTTATCAGATATTAACATGTTCTTGTTTGAAATTGTGACACATCTGAGTGTTTAAACAGAAGAACTAAGTAAAACATCCTCAAAACTTGTTTATTAAAATTAATAAAGTAGGCTGAGATTAAGATCGCTTCATGGTTTTAAAATCACTTCAACATCACATCAAATTATTAGTCTACTTTGGATCAAAAAATAAAATTAATCATATAAAACATTACAAGCTCAAAATTATTCTGACTATCCTGCCAGTGGTAGTGGATGCATACGTCTGACTGAACATTAGATGTTCTGTATGTTGGCACTAACTGCATAATTTAATTCATTAATACTTTAGGTTATTCTAATTTCATGATCTTAGAAGCCTCATAGTACAAAAACAAACTAAAAAAAAAAACAAATAGTAACGTTTTAATTTTTTATTTGTTTTATTGTTAAAAATACCCTAAAACAGATTAGCTTCAAATAATTAAAAATTTTAAGATTAAAAAGGTAATGACAATTTTATGTAATTTTGTGTCTGTGACTGTTTTCTATCTCAACTATTTATTTATTTAGAATGAAAAAGAATTAAAAATGCTAAGCTAGTATGGTATATTTGTGAAAATATGAATATCTCACCAGTCCAATGCAAAAGTGGCTCTTGAAAATTTTTTTGCTTGTTTTTTTGTTAATGTAGTTTAAACCAGACAACGCTTAATGGAAGAAAACATTTCAAATTTTTTCCTACTTTAGTCATTGCTGGAGTCAGTTTGTTCAGTTCCACATAACAATTGCAAGAAAATACCAAATAAATTCACTGAGACGGTCTAATTATAGTAGGAAATTGTGAATGCAGGGTTTAACTTTTTGTGGATAGTGTTTGCCTTTCTTTCCAAGGGAAGAAAATGCTCCAAAAATGCATATAGCTTTTCAGTGAGAGGAACAAATAAGCCCGAGATCTGATAAGATTTAAGCTTCACTCAAAAGAGTCTGGACCTGAAGCAGACTTGGACCCGGCTGTGGCGCGGCACGGCGCTTATCCTTGTCTGACCGTCCAGGCTCACTTTGTCTCAGCCTCACACTCAACACACAACTCCCTCTCTGCACACATTGAATACACTCACAGTCTGAGGTTTTTGTCGCCCTCGCCATCACTTTAGTCACTCGCCAGACAATGAAAACATTGAGAGGCCGTTTCTATGGTGTGACCAGGGCCTTTTGTTTGACTGAAAACATATGCATTCTTAATGCTGCAATTATGGTGTTATCAGATTGCTGTCAAACCCATCAGTCCAGCACCTTCCTTTGTGCCCTTTCTAACGGTGTGTACTGTACCAGTGGCTCACAATGTTTTCATATTTGCCCATGGTGGGAGTAAATTATCCCAGGCTGGTTTTTGTCTCAGCAGGCAGGAAAACATGCAGCTTAGACACACAGAACAGTGCGTCACAACCATTTTTACTGCTTTGGTTTAAAAGCCAAATGAGAATGTCAGTAAGATTGCACATTCTTGCCAAAGTACTCATCACTTTCCCTTGACATTATCCAACAGTTTTAATAATTGCAATGTCTTAGGATTTTACGTGACAGACCAACACACACCTACATGTAATTGTAAATTCAAATCTGAAAAATGTGATGTACGTTTGCTGTCTCTGCTCCATAACTCTGGAGCAGAGACAGAAATCCAAAACTCAAGTGTGAAAATCTGTCTGCAGGATAGCAGTTAAGTTATGCAGTGGGTGGGTTGTGGGGGAGAGAAGCTGAAATCGAACCTAATTCTTTCCGATAGTAAGATGATTCTTTCTACTTCTGAGTGAAAATGCACTTTGGTCAGTACAACCAAATTTGAACTGCTACATACCAGCTACCTCTTTTAGCTGGAGTGTTGTGTCTGAGCACCACCTTTAGCTACAACCAGCCAGGAAATCTGAAGAAAGCTGAATAGCAGTATGAGATGTTTTGCCAGAACAGGAAAGGGCTCATCCAGGGCAAGGCTTAAGGAGGAACCGTAAATGTCTAGGACCATCAGAGAAAAGATTTCTGATTATAAATTCACTTTTTTATTTTATTTTTTTCTAAAAAGACCATGTGTCATTTTTTGTTGTTTTTTTTTTTTGTTAGTTTTTTTTTTCATTTCACACTGCTACACTACGTGTTGGTTTGTCACATTAAATTCACACACAAAAAAATGTGAAGTTTATGACTGTAACGTTACAAAATGTAAACATATTAATGAGTATGAATACTTTTTCACAGCCCTGTTAACACCAAAACAATATCTAACAAAAAAGTTAATTTTTTGCTCCGACCACCATTGGGTTGCATATATAACAAAAAAAAAAAAAAAAAAAAAGGCCTTATCAAGATGATCTGAAGCACGTACAGTTGAACCCTTTATTGTGACTTGCACTGAAGGCCACAACAAAAGGAACCAAAAAAAGACATGACCGATCTGATCCAGCTTTGGCTCAGCTCTCAGCTGGCACGACTTCCCCTCGCTGCCCAAGTCACGTCCACATCACCAGCTGCTTCGCAAACACGTTTGCCGTCACACCTAAAGCTTCAACAGTCAGAATATGAACATGAAAAAGAAGGAAAACTGTTGATGTCTGACTTTGCCAACAGCGCAACTGACTGATGAGCTCTCCAAACAAAGGTGCAGATAAATCCTGCTCTAAACTTCAAAAGAGGCCCCGTCCTCCGGTTTGACCTCTGACCCTATTTTTCTGCGACACAAAGATGAACCCTGACCAGCGTGTGCGCTTTGTTTTGATAGATGCTGGTCAGTGGCTTTGGCTCCACTAAGCCAAGTGTTTACAGATCTGCCAGAACACAGCCTTCTAGATTGAAGATGCTGCGTTGCAGACAGGCAGACATCAGCCCAAGTCTGAGGTCTGGACTGTTTGACATTATCCATAAAACAAGATTAACGTAACATGATAACAGGACGAGGACAAAAGGAGTGAGTATCTGCGTCCATGTGATACATTAGAACAAATGCGAGATAATGACATCGACGATTTGAAGATCACTCCTGTCATTGTTATGTTTTTTTTTTCTCTCTCTCTCTCTCTTTTGTTATTATGCAACTTATAAATACTCTTTAGAAGATTAAAAATGACTTAATGGTTCTGGAATAATAACGGAGGATGAAACGTTGTTCTGAAAATGAAAACTTGATATTTTTCTAGCATTCTGTTCCCCTAGATCTGACAAATCGCAAATCTGTTAATTGAATGTATAATGCAAAACTCTGTGAGGACAAGATGAGCAAAAACACATAAAGACGCCCACTCAAAAGTGCAAATCCCTATTAAAATGAGGCATGCTATGTTTTTGGATGGATTCTGTAAATCCTGAATAAACATTCAGTTTGTTTGAAGAAAAAAAAAAGGGCAACGAATGTGTTGAATTAATATTATGCAAGTCTCTTAAATTAATAAAAATTTTCAAGCACCTTCAGACTGAGCTTCAGCATTCCATCTTAATGAGTTCACATTTGCCATCTGATTAATCTCAAATAACGTCTGACCATCCCCACAGGCGTTCGAATTGCATTTGAATCCTTTATCAAATATAATTGTTTGCAGAGAGGTCATAAAGAGTCAGGAGGATTGCAATGTACATAGATATCAGTTAGAAGAAGAATGCAAAATGCACAGTGAAGATAGTTAATAGTACTTGGAGAGAATGTCTTCTACGTGTGAAAACACTCTAC
>NW_015112634.1:181738-199396 GCF_001443285.1 Poecilia latipinna
CCAAGGTCCCCACCAAGGTCCCCACCAAAACTTAGACCGAACCTACGCCCTTGCACTCTACTGTATGTCCCTCCTGTCGAGGCAGATGGAGGCATCTTCTTCCAAAAAGCATTCAGGTTTGGCTAAAATCTCCTCAAACGTTTGGGAGACTGTGTTGTGGTCCGATGGAACCAAACTTGAAATAAAAATATACCACACCCGCACTAAAACATGGCGGCACCGTCATACTCTGAGTTTACTTTTTTTTTTTTTTTTTTCATATTTTTTGTCACTCAAATCCTTCAGGTGTGCACTTAAAAGCGGGAGAAGACTTTTATTTTCCAGCATCACTAAGTGTAAGAATAGACCCAAATGAACAAAACAGCGACTTCATGAGAGGAAAATTGAGGTTTTATCGGGAGTTCAGAGCTAGGCCTCAGAGAAAATCTGGAGGTCATCTGGAGACGGCTGTAAATAGGAGAGCTCCTTGCTGCAGAATCTACAGAGATAGGTGTTTCTGCAAAGTGCTGAGTGCAAACACTTTTTACGTTTTCATTTACAATAAAATCAAAAACAAATGATGCATCATTTTCTTTCCGCATCATAATCATGCTCTGCTTTGTGATGGTTTATCACATGAAAACCCAATAAAAGGTGATTTTCAGAAAAACAAAACACAACACAATGTCCTTGTTGCCCCCACAGCAGCATGCTTGTTGTAGCTACATGTGCTCATTCATCAGCAGGCTACACCTCAGACCTTCGCCCCAGAGTAAAAGTACCTGCCATGCACAGCTCGACTTAACTTTGCACAAAATGTCTTTACACGTCTGCCTTTTATGGCAAAAAGGATAAAGGTCATCGAGAAGGTCTTTGAAAAAGATGCGGCTAGAGTGGGGGCCTGACTGACTTGCTGCGAGACGTGGGAGGGAAGGTAGAGAAGAGGAAGAAGAATTATAACAAGGGAAGGGAGTCAGCTTTCCACCACCAGGCATGGCGAGGGGCCGGTGTTGGAGGATCCTCACCGCGGGAGCTTGTACACACACAAATCCACACCTCTGAGGGATTCCTACCTGTGACTCAGGTCAGTGGGAGTCTGGCGAGTGGGAGGCGGTAATCAGTAACAGCGTTATATGGTCGTGTTAATCATTAACGCGGCCTCTAGACACGGTGCCCCGAGCACCTGCAGACCCTTTTTACAGGGACCATCCTCGGACAGAACAAACAGTCTGGAGGCTCGTTGGGCACATCGCCTCACCTGGCATGCCAGCAGACATTCGGTGAAGCAAGCCCTTTAAACTCTGTGAGACCCTATTGTCTTTGCTTCCTGCTATCCTTCCAGGGTCACAGGCGCGGGGAGTACGCGCTATCTGCCTGCTGACTCCCCCAGATGGCCTTCTGGCTTCACACACATAGGAACCTTTGTCAAAACTCCTGAGGCCGGCCTCAAAATTAACCCGTGCTGCCTTGGTTGAATCTCTGTCGGTTTAGAAACATGCATGCAAACATGTGCATATAATTCACGCAAAAAACAAAAAAAAAAAAACACACACACACACACAAACAACAAGCCTCCCTCTCGGCTTGATAAATGCAAGTCAGAATAACCTCATGGTGACCTCTTTCAGCAGCTGCTCGGTCTAAACACGAGGACCAACACTTCTGACAAAAGGTAAAAATTTCTTTAAAAACCATCCAAAGACTCCAGTTAAAATGCCTCCTCTATGTCAGGATTTCCTAAAACTCTATGAGCTCGATGCACATGCAAAGGGTAGTGACATCAAGTGAGCATTAATGCCTCTCCATTCATGCAGACAGAGGGTGTGTGTGCAGTGCAAATAGACCCTTGTACTAAGGAGGAAAAGCTAGAGCACTCTGCAAAGTAAAAAAAAAAAAAAAAGAAGAAAAAAAATCAGTGCTTGTGTCTATTTCTCTTGCTAAATTGTCTTTTGATAAGGGAATATCTGGAGATAAGTGTTGTCACTGTCCTATCTGGAAACCGGAAGCAAGCTCGATAAATCTCCCCTGTAATCTAATGGGAGTTATGGGCAGTAGCTGCGATCAGAGGGGGAATCCACCACGCAGCATCAGGCTGAAGACTGATTAAAGACAAGCGAAGGGCAGCCGACACGGCGAAGCTTGTTAAAAAAAGAAGAAATGATAACATCTTTACGTTAAACAAATTACTATCGCTACTCATTCAGGATTACTTTGAATTTGTTGACACACTGAAGTCATACTGATAGCCTTTGTCAGTTGCCTAGTGACAGTACACCTCTGTCGCAGCTCTATGGGCAAAAAAACGCAGCGTATGGGAGCAAAACGGTGACGTCACTGATGAAAAAAAACAAAACAAAAACAAGCTAAGACCTGAGTTATGATCATCACTTGTGCATGCAGATGTGCAATGGGCAAACACTAAGGTTTAAAAGTGTTCATAAACTCAAAGTTTTTCACATTTAGTCACGTTGAAACCAAAACTTCAAAACCTTTCATTGAGATTTTAAGTGAGAGACCAACAAAAAGTAGAGCAGAATTGTGGACTGGAAGGAAAACAAAACCAATTCCCTCAGTCTGGGTACACATTTCTGGAATAGATTAAGGTCTTGACTTTGACTAGGCCATTTTAACACATTAAAATGCGTTTTGCTGTTTCTGACAAGTTTTCTTCCAGGACTGCCCTGTATTTAGCTCCGTACATGATCCCGTCAACTCCAACCTACTTTCCTTCCTTAAGGAAAAGCGTCCCACAGCATTATGCTGCCACTGTCCTGTTGCACCAGACATTACTTTTCAGTCACAGTCAGAATTATGCATGTAGCCCAGAAAGCCTTTGACCAGAGCATCTTCTTCCACATGTTTGCTATGTCCCCTACTTTCCAGGTATGTTTGTCTAGTTTTTAGTACAAATATATTAGTGCACTTGAAATGAGACAAAACTGACTTACAATTAACTTTTCAGTAAAAATATCAGAGCTTCTTTTAAGTCAATAATTCTTGAATACTAAAAAGTGTCTTGTTTTGTAGGTTTGAACTGTGACAAACCTTTTGCTCAAAAATCCACCACATGGATTGGAAAGTGCTCCATGAGACGTTTAAAGTTTAGGATACAGTTGCGATAAACTAATCTTGCTTCTATATTTTACTGTTTATTTAGAAATGTTTAAATATTAGATCTATACTGGTTATAGAAAGTAAAAGTCACTGTCTTCCACCTTCATTTCCATTTCCCCATCAGGTCAGGCAGAGTGCCCTCAGCTCACATTCCTCTCCTTGTTTGCGGTTTCTTTCGGCTATCGTAACAAATTATTCACACTGACAACCATTTTCTGAGAAAACCATTTTGTGTTTTTTTTTTCTGTAATTCTCATGAAATTTCACGGCAATATTATGTGAAACTTAATTTGCCGTGACTTGGATCATATAATGCCTCAGGGCCGGTTCGTTGTGAAGTCCACACTGACAGACTGGTGGGTTTTTGTAAGGAAAAGTTTGAGAGCTGCCGTTGCATTTCTGAGGTATGATGCAAAATAATGTACCAGATCCCAACATCTGTTTATTGCAGCCATATGGTTGTCTTTTACTTGCAATTTATTTATTTTTATTTTTTCGCTGTCTTATATTTTAGAGTGTGAACCTGCAGGCCATTCCGAGCTGTACGTGTTTCTCATCCCTCCACTGTCCTCCAGATCTTTTGCTGTGACAAAAATCGGAGTCTTTGAGCTGAAGGCGAACATTCACCTCCTCCTTCCCCCCTGGTGACCTATGCTCCCAGGGGTTGGTGTTAAGTAAACTTTGTCAGCCATGCAACGATCTCCAGCAAAGAACTGTCTCCTCGCTCATCAGGAGACCCTCTCCATAACACCACCCCCCGCCCCCCCAGCCCTCCACCTCTCTGCTTTGACATTCCTCCCTGACCAAACTTGTGCTCATCTCTGCTCCCCCATCAGGCCCGTCATCCGTCCGTCAGTCCGTCCATCGCCTCGTGGGTCCTGCTCTGCATCCCAGCAGCCCGCTCGGCCGGCTGCTGTCTCCTCCTCTGGAGACAGCCTATCAGGGGCCTCACGTCATCCGTCTCCAGGACCTGACTGACGGGTCGACCTCAGAGATTACCAGCTACTATCAGGGAATGTCTGCCCTCCCTAAGTGGATGCTCCTTTCTCTCCCAACAGCACTGGTTTGGGAACTGTATCCTACTTTAGGCCAAAAGAACCTCCTCTGTGGCATTTTATCTTTTCTGGGAGCTTCTCTGTTGATTTCCTACAGGGTCCACAAGGACAAAGTGCCGCACAGCGACGGTGATCGACTATCTTGTCCAGCATAAGCATGCTGGCCTTTGCTGTAAACATCAGGCTAGTTTCAGCTGTCCATTTCAGCAACAGAAGAAAAAAAAAAGGGATTATTCTGCTATCCAGGTCCAGATGGTCTGTTCCCAGGCTGCATGTTCAGACCTTCAGTGCTGCTAATATTTACTGAGGGAATTTTCTGGGAAAAAAAAAAAAAAAAATCATCCAGTGTAGCTTTAAAATATTCCAAGAAAATGTCTTTTAATGATGGAGACACGTGGGGAAAAAAAACAAATAATTGATAACAATGAAAATGCCTTTCGCATTTAGACAGCTGCATCATCAACTTTCTATGTATTAGATGAGTATGGGACATTTTATCTGTTTCTTATGAAACTTTGAAAATATTTATTGTGCCTTGCTCTAGGTCACATTGCAACCACAAAGTTATCATTTGAAATTTAATGTTATAAACCAACACGAAATAGTGCATAGTTCCGAAATAAATAAAAAAAATTGCATGGTGGTGTAGAAATAATAATCTGAAAAGTGTGGCAGTCACTTTCACTCAAATTTCCCTTTATTCTGATACCCCTAAGTAACATTACAATACAATAATTATAGTAATGATATATAATAATAATAAATAATAGATTTATTATTGATTATAATAAATAATAAATAAACACAGATCTTCTATTAGTTGGGCCAGATAAAATCCCACTGAGATCAAGACGTGTTTTACAGACCAAAAATCAAACGTTTCACAGAGGGCTGTTCAATCCATCATATGAAAACAGAAGTAATTTTGCGCAAGTGCAAACCTTCCAAGACATGAGCATCCATGTTAGCTCAGAGTGACGTTGGAGGAGCTGCACAGAATCACAGCTCAGGAGAAAAAAGTCTATTGACAGGACAGACAAAAAACTTTATGGAAGAGTGGTAAAAAGAAAGACTGTTGGGGGGGAGCGGGAGTAAAGATGAAGTCAGTTTGTAGTTTGTGATCAGAATTTTGATTTGTGAAAGTCAAAGCTGAATAACAATGAATACAACTAATTTTACATATTTATTTAATTGTAAAAGAGACTTTTAGCAACTTCCCTCCAGAGGCTCCCCTGTAAAAGCATCACGTTATTTGAACATTTCCCTTTAACCTTCAAACTGCCAACTGATCAGGACTCGTACTGTTCCTCTTTATGCTGACTCCACCAGAGGACTGCATGACGTTTAAAAAGCAATCCCTCGCTGCCCCCTCCCCAAACCGTTTGCCAGGTGGTGTGAAGCGAGCTTACTCTCAAGCCCTCGTCACCACTCTCAGTCTGGAACATGGAGCCCTGAGTTATTTGTGTATCATGTATTGATTTGGAGGTACAAGCCCAGGCTGTAAAGCAAAGATAAAGAAGTTAGGCATTAACTTTTTTTTTTTTTTTTCTGGGGGCTGGAGGGTCAATCCGAGTCTGTTTCACAGAGTTGGAACCCAACTAGTAGAGATGAGGGGGGGAAAAAAACCTCATGGACTCTGGATTATTGATTTTTCTCTCAGAACAGAAAAAGGTATGTGCAGTCAGTATTTCCCTGTGAGCTCAGATAGAGCCGCTGCATTCCTGTCTACTCCCTCCAAGGTCACTGCCCGCTCTCGGCTCGGCTCAGCTCGGCTCGGCAGGACCTGGCAGCACCTGCCAGAGGCACGCTCTAGTGTTTGCTGCCTCTGTAGAAAACCCCTTGTTTGTTGGGGGTTTTTTTTCCCAGTAATGGGAAAGGAAAAACACTCACAAAAAACATCACACTGAGGAATTCAGCAAAAAAAAAAAAAAAAAAAACAACTTACTGGCTTCTTCTCTGGTTTCTACCCAAGATCACACGGATAACAAAATGTTGAGCCCTCACCACACAGACAGGCGGCTGCGAATACTGATAAGAAATCCTCACCTGGGACCAGGCAGGGGGACGGAGTCATCAACACCACCGCGTTTGCTTAGCCGAGAGCTGAATGCGATGAGGTTTGCACGTGCTGATTAAGCACGGCTTCGCCATTGTTCAAGCAAACTTGTAGTGGTGTGAAACTAATCGCATCTAAGGAGGGCCTCGGTGTGACGACTGCTTCATTATTTGAAGAGTGTACTCACTAACTACTTTCGTAAACTGATAGTGGCTTATTTTGATTTTTACTGAAAATAATCTACCTGTCGGTTTGTTGCCCGTTAGTTTGGTGTAACGGCGCCTTCCAAAAGCACTCGGAGCATTTAAACTTTGGCATATTTTTATCAAATTATAACCACAAGCAAAATGTGCACAAAGTGTACAAAGTGTGCACAAAGTGTACTTTAGAGGGATTCTATGAACCAGACCCAACACAAAGTAGAGCAAATCTGTAAAGTTGAAAACTGTTACAAGGTTTTCCTTTTTTTTTTCTTCTTACAAAGAAAAATCTGAAAAGTGAGGCAGACGCATGTTTTCATATCCTGTGAGTTAATACTTTGACAGTACTCTGCAGCGACCCGGAGCTGTGGACACCTAGACACCGAAAGGTTTGACCATTCTTCTTTTCATTAAAGCTCAACCTCAGTCAGAGCAGATTAAAGAGTGGATGTCGTCCCAACGGTTTGGTCTTTGACTAGACCACTCTAACACATTAAAGTTTTCTGGTTTACCTCTTGCTTTATGTTTCCCTTCAGTTTTGAATATGTTTCACTAAGTTTTCTTCCTGACCGTCTGTCCCATTTCTACTGAAGAGAAGCCTCCCCACAGCATGACACTGCCCCTACCATGTTTGGGAATAATGTGCAGGTCAGTCAAAAAGCTCAGTTTTGGTTTAGTCCTACTGGAGCGCATTCTTGCACATTTCTGAGGGATTTCATTCAGCAGGGACTGACTTCTTTCCACTCTGTCAGCAAACACCAGGTTTGTGAAGTTCATGACTTAAAGCTTCACACAAACAGGAAAATTGTCATAAAATGGCTTCTTTTTTTTTTTTTTTTTTTTGCAGCTTGTTCTTGATGCACCATCTTGGCAGAAAGGTTTTCTTTCATGCTGTGTCCAACAACTATTATATAACAAATGCCACATGCTCCCCCACCTGAGCTATGGATCACTGCAGCTTCTCCAGAGGTACTATGAAACTCTTGGCTGCTTCTCTGATTAACGCCCCTTCTTGCCTGACCTGTCAGTTTGGGTGGTCAGAAGGCTAAGACACACACTTTTTCGTTTTCAGAAGATGAATTCCCAATGAAATCTTAAAAACCTCTTATAACCTAACTCTGGTTTAAAAGTCCCAACAACTTTAATCCTGATCTGTCCGCTGCGATCCTTGGCCTTCATGTTGCTGTCTATGTTCTCTAGCAAACTCCTGAGGTCTTCACAGAATAGCTGGATGTACATTTGGATTAAACTCCACACAGACTCTACTAACCAATAGGTTGTCTCCTGAAGACAATTTGTTGCATTTTGATTTTATTTAGGGGCAACCGAGGCTGAATACGTATCTTGAAAACCAGAATCCCTTTTGCTACTTTTTGCTTATTTGTCACAGAACATCCCAGTATAGTACACAGAAGTTTGTAGTTGTGAAATGACTAAATGGAAAACGTTCCAGGGAGTGTGGATTTCTGCACTGTAATTATTATCCAGTCATTAGGTTGCAGAATTTCTAACCTCATCAGAAATGTTTTTTTCAGTCTCAGCATCAAACGAGTTTTACTGTTCAGGCAAAGGTTACAGCAACACGGTTTTATAGAATTATTAAGTAAGCAATTATGATAACCCACTGTTTTAAAGATAATCTAGTGATAAGTTTCTGCCAGGCTCACACTGCAGTTTGCCCTTTAAAGCTGCTCATCCTGAGGAGGAAAATCAATGCTTCTCAACCCGAGCCTGCTGTGTTTGGAAAACCTCCCCAGTTCCTAACTCGCTGAAACGTTTCCACTGCTTTCGGAAAACGGGAATGATTTAAATTTCAAATTGCGTCTGCAGGTTTGCACATTGCAATGACTCTGCTTGTTAGTGGCATTTTATCAAAGCTCATAAACCTTGAATGACTATATATTGATAAAGACTGTTTAAAGTGTCATCGGAATGATAACATTTGCACTGTAAATGTGGCTCCAGTCTCCAATCGAGCTCGGATGATAAGGAGGGCACATGTTGGTGTGCGGCTAAAAGGACAAAATCCGCTGAATATTTAGTGGGGGGGCAATTAGGAAAAATAATAATAATAAAGTGTGGCGCAATCCCTGAAGTTCATTTGATTCATTTAAATCTGAATTAAATGAGTTGGTCAACTGATGGGTCACAATGCAGAAAGTAATGCAAGAAAAGCATTTATGATGGAGTCAGATTCCCCTCAAACAGTGGACAGCAGATAATGAAGTGACCTAATGTACGACTTCCTGACTCCACACATTTCCTATTTTGGCTTAGCATGGTCTCATGATGATTTAACACAGACTAGATTAAAAAAAAAAATATGATTTTACATGAACGGAGTTAAGCTCGTTATGGCAACCTTTTCATCTGTGGTGTGTGTCAGGAGTTTGCCGGTGTGTTTTCACCCTGTTTTTCTCTCTGCATGCATAAATAACAATAAGCTGAGTGGTTTGACACTTTGCCCAGATCAATATCAATAAAGCAATCAGCGTGTCAGGGTCCTACAGGTTTCAAACAGGGATCTCTGGGAGAGGATTAGTGAGTTTATGGCTTTACACGGCGAGGTGCGGCTGTTGATCGCAAGTAAACTCTCACAGATGGAAAAGAAAAAAAAAAACAAACATCCATATTAGATTCAGTATCACTGGTGATGACTGAGCTGTGACAAGACAGTGATACACACACACCCACACACACACACACACACACACACACACACAATCACATAACCTCAGTAGGTAAACACCCACTCCTGTTAGTACGACTGAAATTAACATTTAGTTTCTAGAGAAACGGTCCCAGAAGCGAGGCCGTAGCTCAAGACCCCTCCCTTCTTTTCTGGTACTCGAAGAGTTTGTCCAGACAGGCAGAGTGCACTTTGCTCTCAGCCTGATCATAAACTGAGACAATAAATTCAACCAGACTTCTGAACTGGACAACATGAGAGAGAAAGAAGACGAGGCAGAGCAGGGGGGTGGGGATGGGGGGGGAGGGGACCTTCAGACCGTCAGGGATCAATTCTTCCAACGAGGCAGGAAAAACAGAAAGTGCCCCGAGTGGCCAGAGCAGCAGACAGCTCTAAAGAATCCGAACACGTCTTAACTGATCTCTGTGGTCAGACTGAATCATGGAAGAATTGATCCCTGCACCTCCAGGTGCTGGAAAAACAGACATCATAAATATTGAGGTTTACAGCAGGAACAATGTTGTTTATAAGTGTGCCAGGAGGATCAAAATTAATTTCTCACAGGGGAGCTAATTAATCAATATGAACACTCTGGGGAAACGCATATCATCTGCAGCAACTTAAATCTCCCCTTAACCTCATGCAGGTTTAGCACGGTTGTTTGAAAAGAAGCGTAGCAAAGCGGTTAAAAAGAAGCTGCTCTTTTCAAAAGACAATGTAAAATACGCCTTTAGTTTTCTTCTTATTTAAGTATTAAAAATAAATAAATAAGAATAGAGCCTGGCTCTTTTAAATGTAGTCTAGATTAGCCTGTAGATTAATAATGGTGAGTAAATTCTGCTGTCCTGCAGTGGCCTGAGGTCCGATTAGTCACTGGGTGTGCTGCCACCTTGTGATGTGCTCTGAGCCCTGCAGGTCAACTCTCATATAGACACAGTACACCAACTGCTGCCTGCATCATGCTTCAGCTAAGTTTAAGTACACTCATCATGGGTATGAATATCATAATCATCTTGGACTTTTAATTCTTTTTTTTTCTCAGTGTTTTTTCATCATATGGCAAACAAAGTGAGTGATCTAAGAAAAAAAAAACAAAAAAAACGCTGAACTTTGAGTTGTCTGTGAATTAATCTATGTACGTTGAAATATTAGTACGCAATAAATATTAGTGAATCGCATTGAAAAAAATTATTAGTTGTTTTCTTATGGCTACACCGTTCTCTCCTTCACATTGCGTGTGTGGAGATGCTCTTACTTTCACGTAGCCCTGCATTTTACTGTTGTTCTCTTCAAATTGTACCACTAAACCTTTCCAGTGATCACCGATCAGACCATCTAAGATTTTTCCCATTCCACTCTGACTGCAGTTTTTAATAACGCAGTGAACAGTTCTCAAGCCAGTTTTAGTATTTTCTGCATCTCCTCGTCTTCTGTGCTCGGTGCCATTTGACCCTTCTTAAACAGACTAACTTCTTTTCCACAACAACAGGATGTGTCTTTCCATGAGTAGCTTCTTATTAAAGAAATGATAAGCTCCCCATTGCATCAGCTGAGGTTAAACAATTTGTTGCCAACAGGAAAACAGTTGTCCATGCAGTAACTATCCAGCAGGAATCTCCCGTTTACTTAGTTAAATTCAGGTGGAGATTTTTTTTTTTTTTTTTGGAGGGGGGCGGGGGGCAGGCAGAGTATTCTCAATAGAATCTGGTATTTAAGGCACTTTGCTCAACAGCACTATCTTTTTAAATGATTATTTTTAAACACATTTGAAACAGCTGCACTGTTTTGAATGTGCTATCTACATAGTGATGATCCTGACTACCGGCGGTAAACCAGAGCCCTCACCATGATGCTGCCACTACCGTGCATGACAGCTGGCATAGTGTTCTTAGATTTTAAAAGTTCTCCTTCCACACTTTCAAATAACAATTCTTGTCCCCGGCTCTTCAGACTATAAAAGACAGAAAACATCTGGCAACATCTGGTCAGTTGCTTCCTTCTTTGCTAGAATCCTCTCAGTTCACACTGAAGATCTAAATCTCTGGTGTCAGTTAATGATCGGCGTTAGCTTCCCCATTTCTAATCATTCTGACCGTTTTCCTTCCGTTGTAAACAGTTTGGGTCACTGAAGTAAAACTTGGACACAGTTTAATGTTATTTCACGTGGATAATGTTCTCAAACAGGCACTGAAAAGGTTCTGGAGCGGATAGACCAGGTTAACATCAAGTTTCTGAATCAGTCGACCCGTCAGCCCTTTCTAAAATTTTAAAGAGCTTGCTAATAATCCCGGCCCGTGGCAGGAAACAAATCAATCTGAATGACCTCCATCATGTCTGATAAGAAGAGTTGTTGGATATCCAGCCAGGATTAGATCAGGACATTGTTGATGGCTAATGAAGTGTGGTCTTTCCGTGCAACTGACATTTATCTGCATAAATTTGACCTTGAATGGATTAGAAAAAAAAATAAAAAAAAATCCAAAAATAAATTAAAATCTTTGCATCTAGTCAGGGTTTTAAATTTCATTCAAGTTGTGTGGAGTTTCATTATTTCATCCTGGAAATAGAACGGCTTGAATAAATCACTGAAAACCCCAAACATATATAGCAATCCTCCTGATGATGACAGCATATCAACTCCTGAGTGACGAGTAAAGAGCAAATGAGAGAACTGGACGGATCTCTTTGCCCTGCAGCATGCAGAGCCCAAACACAGATGGCCTTCTCAGCGGTCCCAGTCCAGACCAGAGGTAGGTCACCTTCCTGCCTGTCCCCGGCTCCTCTCCTCTCCAGGGGCTCCAATTCATCGTTACGTGTCGCCGAGCTGAGGCACCATCACTCCCACTCGGGGGAGGTGGGCAGCGGGTGGATTAGTTGACCTTCTCCTGGTGTGAGAGCAAAGGCCCCAGCAGTCTGGTCAGCAAACATGGCAGGTCTGGAGGGAGCAGCTGAAACCGCTGGGCGAAGTGGTCAAGGATGCTCCCCAGGATCAGGACAGAAGGGGAGATAGCAGCGTCTCCGGCAGCCTGACACTCGGTCAGCGTGGCAGCATGAGTCTGCAGACCGTCTGAGGACGACGCACGAGCTGCCTGCTCCATCAACCAGCTGACCGGCCACTCCGTTGGTTTTATAGACTCGGTGAGAACAAACGCATTCAAATGTCACACAGTCACCAAAATTTAACACTCTACGACTTCCTTGAGGTCCGTCTACAAAGTTTGGAAAGACAGAAGGAAGAAAACAAGGCTGGATAGAGGAAAAATAAGAAAGCAAGCAAGAAAGGACAGAAAGATATGAGGAATGAAAGTGAAAGTACGAGGGAGGGGAAATTACATGGGAAAGACAAAGGCAAGCAAAAAAACGAAGAGCACATAAAAGACGACAAGGAATGGAAAAAAAAAAGGAGAAGGAACCAAGAAAGCAAGAACATAAGGGAGGCAAGAAGGAAAGATAATTAAATAAAGGACACATGGAAGACTAGAAGGAAAGAGAAGGGAACACAAAGAAGGACGCAATAAAATGAAGAGGGAAATCAGAACGGAGTTGATGAAAGACAAGGAAGGAGAGAAGGTGGTACACAACAGAGGAAAGGACAGGAAGACAAGAGGAAAGGATATTAGGCATGAGGAAAAAAAAGAATAAAAAGAAACACAAAGGATACAATTCTTAGACAATAAATTGAAGTGTATGCATGGGATCTCTCCAGATGCTCTTCCTTCCTCCTGCAGTCCACTAAGACTGCTCCGTCAACCTGACCCTCTGAAAGCTCTCTTAGATACCAGTGTCTCTGTCTACCAGTTCAGGGTGAACCTCACTGTTTGACCAATGGGGATAAACACCAGCAGCCCTGAAAGGATAAAAAAAGGCATGAACATTGAGGACATCTAAAACCAAAAAGCTGAATGCACAAAATATTGTTTTATTTTACCTATTTTATCTGCTACAGATGGCAACTTTGCTTAAGTATCGCCTGCCATGTCTGGGGGCTTTCAGCAGGCTGTCAAAGCTCAAATCAGCGCCACAGAGGCTCAACGTGGTGGAACAAGTTGTCATTTTTGCTCTACATGTGCCGAGAACAGGTTGAGTATAATAAATGTGCTTTGAGCAGCTGCACATTGCTGCCGCCTGCCAGATCCTTCCACGTTATGAATGGAGCAGTCAACGAGCTGCAACATGAATGACCTTTGCTCGTAATTGTGCGAGGTCTCCTGAGGTCCTGTTAACCAAGAAAGATGTTTTTTTTTTTGTTTTTTTTATCCTCTCTCATGCAGTTTGGCGTTTTTCTCCTCTTTCTCTCTCCGAGGAGCAGAGCTGACCTATCACACGCTGGTGCCAAGTCATCATTAGGCGTCAGTTGTTTTCAATTACCCCACACCTCTCCTCCCTGCCACCACGTCTCCTCTGAGAGCCAGACGCAGCACAGCAGGAGAAAAGCAACAAAATGCTAATTTTCTTGCTGACATCTGAGCTCAACTTGAATAAACAAAACAAACAACAACAAAAAAAAAACCCCGCAAGCTGACGAACGCCACAGCAGTGGAAGGATTCGCGGGGAGGGGAAGGAAAAAAACAAAAAACAAAAAAACAAACAGCACTTTTAATGTCACGTGGTTCATTTAGGACTTTATTTCTGCGGTATGGTTGTTTTAAAAGCACTTGATAGCAATACAAACTGAATGTTTTTTTTGTTTTTTTTCCAGTGGTACAAGTCGTACTGCATATGTCGAACATTCATGCCAAAGATAACACTACCGATACATGACCAACAGGACAGCTCGAAAATAAATTTTAAAATGTTTTTATAACAACCATAATATGACAAATACTACAATAAAGCATATTAGTGCTCCTAGCTTAAAGTTTCATCATAGCCAAGGAAAAAAGGAAAAATAAAATAAAATAAAATAATTGCTTTGAGTCCTAACAAGCCAAAATGCTTGTTTGCGGTTGCAAATTTTCCACATTTCAGAGGAAGCCAGTGATCAGAGTTCTGACTCCAGATTAAAACGTTGTGGAAAAGTCGCTTCACACCTTTAACACAAATGCATTTTATTTTCCCATGACGCAAATGAGCTTACACAGACTTACTTCAGGAAAAAAAAACGAAAAAAAACAAGAAAAAAACACTTATACTGTTAAACTGCTACAAAACTATTGTCAACAAAAGTACATCACATATTTCAACATGAATATCAAAGCAGAATGTCTGAGACTTTGAGGCTACATAGTCAGAAGGCAGTGACACCTACAAAATCCTAATGTTAGGGCAAACATACAAAATAAATTATTCTACACTTTCTTATAGATTGTTCTCTCTATGCTTAATAAATGTCGACTCTGAAGGGAAAACGTTTAAATAAATCTTTTAAAAAAAAATGTATTTTAGATCAAGAAAACCTAATTCCCCAAACATGCAGGTGCATCTCAGTAAATTAGAATATCTATGAAAAATTGATCTATTTCAGCAATTCAAAAATAAAACTAAGTTTCTATATCCGTTGCACTCAGTGTGATATTTTTGATGTCTTATAATTTTGGTGACTATGGCTTTCAGCTAATGAAAATCAAAAGATTTTTAAGTGATTTGAATGCAACTAATTAAACAACAACATTGTGGCCAGCACAGTCGGGTTGAAGACAGCAGTGAGATCCTTCAAAAGTGAAAATAAAGAAACCTGCTGTTTAGTGCTGCATGCAAGCACCATTAATGGGAAGTAAAAAACTCTTGCAGAAAAATGTTAAATATGTAACAGAGTGTTATGTCTGTCCGTTTTCATTAATATGGCTTATAAGCGATGAAAACTCAACAACCAGATTTTGTGGAAATTTAAACATTCAAATTTTGCAACACACTGAATTTTGGGTTTCAAATTGGTTGTAGTTCTAATTACTATAATTAACACTTAAAAAATGTATCACTCTGTGTAATAAATTACATCATTCAAGTTTGACTTTTTGTTTAAAGGAATTAGTGTTATGAATTCACTTGGCAAAGATCTTCTATTTTACTGAGACGCACTCGTATTGTGATAAAGACGTCTGGCAGCAGATGGCACAGACTCGTCGAATGCTACAACAGCAGTGCTTGCTAGAATTTCAACAGTTTAACACGGAGTTACGTCAGGGTGCTTGTTCTCCAGATAAGTTTGCGTCACATTTGTGTGCAAAACGGTTACAACACAGGCTGCTCACAGGACAGAAAGCTGAATAGGTCGGTGTGTTTAAGTCCACAAAGCAAAACTCGAAAGTGCGTTGCAACACTGTCGTCGTTACAGCTCGGTAAACAAAGGTCAGGGTGTAGTGTGCTACCTGCAGGCGGTCAGATTAAAATGTCCACGTTCTGTTCTGTCACTGAGCTGAAGTGGACCTACAGGTTCTTTTCAGATTTTCTAGTGCAAAACTGCCAACCATTTGGTCTCCTGCTGGGAGGACAGTCGGGGTATAAAGCATCAACTCCAGCTGAAAGACCGACAGAACAACATGCCTCGAACTTTTCATACTGACATGAGAAAATTAAGTCCAAATCTGGAGCTTCTGATAATACATTTGCATAAAGATTTTAAAAATACAGTCAAACTTGACAGCAGCTGTCACAGACTGTGACGCATGCATGAGAACTTTACGCCAAAAAGCAATAAGACAAACCTCCTCTTGTCAACGGCTGTGAATTTAGCCTAAGTTGGTCTTTGGAAAAATGCAGAGGAGGATTCAGCTGAACCTGAACTTCAGTCATTTGAACATAATTAAAAACCAAGGGAAAAAAAAACAAAAAACAAAACACAGAAAACTACATGGAGGAGAAGACAGTGGAAGAAGAATATGATTCCTGCAGGATGAGCGTCTGTCCGGCTGCACTAGAGACAAACAAAGACAATAACAGCCAGACTGATCAGTTCATACGTTTTTATCTTTGTAACAGAACTTCCATCTGAACACACAGTCAAATCAACAAACAGCATTTGCAGAGAAGAGTTAAGACGTGGCTGGCTGACTCGGCAGCAGCTGGAGTGGCTGTGCCGTTTGTGGGAGTTGTCATCGTTAAATAGGAGGAAGAGGAGACCTAGTAGAGGAGGATCCGGCGCTCGATGGCTTTGCGGCAGATTGGGCACTCGCTCATTCGGTCTCCGCACAGTTGGCAGGTGCCGTGGCCGCACATGAAGATCATGTTCTTCAGTCGGTCCAGACACACCGGACACATCGTCTGGAGGAAGGAGATACCCGCGTTTATTGTTATGCTGGGATCATTTTACGGCCTAATTCAAGTAAGGACATAAAATGACTCACAAAAGTGTTCATAACCCTTACTAGGGTTGTCATGGTGATGCATCTCAAACTCATACAAATATTTGGAAAATACTCAAAGAAAAGTCCACAGAAAACTTTTTTTTTAAAGCATTTGGTTCTTTCTAATAAAAATCCATAATATAGCAGTGGGACAATAATCCTAATGTAGTAAGTCATAAAAAAAACTATTAAGTAGTAAGCTGCTCAGCATTAGCCAAAGAACAGACAACTAAACACATAATATAAGTTTTTATGTATTTTAATATCCTCAAAAGGAATCGAAAAAACATTTTTAAGGTATAAATATGGATTTGGTCCACATGTACTTTGGTTCAAATAGACAAGGATGTGGTTTGCACAAAAACACTTTTTACAGGGAAAAGATCAAAGGGCATGAATATTTTTAGAAGGCTCTGTGAGCCTAGGGGAAATTTTACAGCATGTGGGCTGCAGTTTCGTTTTTTTATTGTAAAGTTAATTATCCACATCATGTTTTTGTTCTCACCTGTTCCTTGATGTCTTGAAGCTGTTGCTGTAGCTTCTGCACATCAGCGTTTACGTTTGTGTTATCTTTATCCCTCTGCAGGGCTGGGATGTTTCCACTCGCTGTTCGAATAGAAAACGAACATGAAAACGCGTTGAGACGTGGGGGTGGGGGGAGTGTCAAAGGACTAAGCACATTAGTTAAGGCTAGGGGCCACCTTGGATTTTACCCTACACCTATAAACTTTACTGCCAATAAAATAAATAAATAAGAAAAAAGAAATATAGCTGCAGCAGCGTTGCCATTCTGACATGATCTTGGCAGCGAGTTACATATGAAAGCCAGAGTTCCATAAACAAGCAGGAGAAACATGCATTTTGAGTTTTTATTGTTTGGCAGATCACTTCTGGCTCAGTGTTTCACTTTCTAACCATTCCACATCAGTAACCCATATAAGGAAACGACCGAAATGTTCACCTGGTACAACACAAATCATCAGGAGGCAAATTTGGAATCGCACTTTCCTCGATGCGATTGTGAAAAATGCATATTATTTGAACAATTTCACCTACCCTTTTGGGAACTTTAATCCCAGAATCTGCCAGAAACAATGAACTCCAGAGTGATATACATCATATGGGCATGATCACCTGTTAAATGTGTGCGCTAGTATGCGGCACTGAAAAAAGGGAATGGGAGTCAAGAGAAGGGGAGATGGGCCAGGGCAGCACTGTTGAGTGAGGTGGTGGATGGGGAGGGGACTCTTTAAAAGCAAGGCTCTGCTAAAGTGGGGGATA
>NW_015112634.1:202526-210462 GCF_001443285.1 Poecilia latipinna
GGGATGGGGGGGGGGGGGGGGGGGGGGGGCCTCAGGGAGGTATACTTACACCAACTTAATGCCAGATTGTTGGGCTGGAGAAGATCCTGGGATCCCCCTGCCATAGTGTTAGAGCTCCCTGCTGGAAATAACCAGTCAACATTTGTTATAGCAGGAGCTGCCCTCACCAGCTCAACTGTCAACTGGCTACTGTTAACTACAGCCTCTAAAGGAGACAGGCTTTGAAGAGGAAACCAGAAAGTTGGAAGCAGCTACCACAGAGAGAAATGGAAAATGTAGATCATAGCAGCATATTTATATACTTTTTTTTTTTTTTTTGCAATCAGCCAATGCTTATAACTGACTTGGATGTTAAAATAAAAATAAAAATCCAAAAAAACAAACAGTCTGAATAAGTTAAAAGGGAGGTAGGTGTGAATTTTAGGAAGGGGATTTGCTTTAAAGCAACAGGCAGTAATTCATGGCGCAGTTTGTTTAGGATTGAAGCACTGGATGCTGCCCCTTGCATGAGTGTATGTGCGTATTGGTTTGTGTAGCTGATCAAGGCTGCCTTTACGACCAGCTGCAGAGAGTGAGATGCAAATAGGGTGAATGTGGAAATAGTTTCCCTTTTATCTCAACATAAAACATGAAAAACACCCAATAGCGAGAAGCACCAAAATAAATTGCCGAAAATTAAATTAAGTCATAGATGGTTTCTATAACAACTTAGGATCAAACAAAGATAAGATGATTAAATGTAAAATAAAGAAACTTTAGGACTAATTTCACATCATTTATCCTTATCTAATTCAGAAAATTTGCCAAAAGGAGTTTTTATTTACTAATTTTTTTTTTTTTTTAGGTCACTGCATTTTACATCAATGTCATTGGTTATACTTTTAAGTAATTAAAACTATTAACAGCTATTGATTGCTTCTCTGTTAAATTAAGTGTTATTTAATTTTAAAATTAAGCTTTAGAAGTTCACATGCAGTTCATTGAGGGAATAAATGATTTTGGACTCTTAATGGTACATTGTGAACCTTTTTTTCTTCTGGATGGAACTATTTTAATAAAAATCCAACAGCATTTAAAAAAGAAAAAAAAAATAACAGGGTGCATAAATTTGAATTTATGGTGGACTTTCAATAAACTACACAGTCCCAAAATGATAAAAACCACTCTATTCATATTTTTGCTAAATGCCCCCAAGCAAGTTATTCCTCCACCACATGTTTTACAGCCATAAAAGAGCTTCTTGCTGCACATGGTTGAATTTTTAATATTCTTGGTGAACTGGTCGAGTGTATTTTAGATTAGGAGAGTTTTCCGTTAACTTCATGACATTGTGAGGAGGTAATTCAGTCATTTGATTTAGGTGTGTTATAGTAGGGATGCATGTAAAAGTAGCAGATGCACTTTAAAAACTTTAAAACTGATTTTAAATGGATAAAGCAAGCTAAGGGAGTTCTGGGAATGACCCCGATCTCATCGATATTGAAACTTTAAACCAGATCTGAGTTAAGAACCCAACTAATTTAAATACTGCCACTAATAATGGCAGTGAAATACTCCTGCAGAAATATTCCTGAAGCTTGACAATGATCATAAAAAGCAGAGGAGTCTTCATCCACTTGACACTAAAGCTAACATTAGTTGGGACTTTTGAATACATCTTTGAGCCTGTATTTCTCATTTTGACTTTTTGTAGATTAGAAAAAATTCACAACCAATTAGAATTTATTCAAGTCTTTTTTTTTGTGTGTGTACTTTAAAAGTATTTGAAATTGTAATATTAACATTATTCAACCCACGAAAGTTCAAATAAAGCTCAAAATTAATGACACTCATGTCAAGGATGAATGTATGTATACTTTTGAAAATAAAATTTCGTGTTTCAGGGATCAATCGGGTAGATTTTAGTCAAGGCAGCAAAGCTTTAGAGAACATTCTTCCATCTAGGTCACTTAAGTTAATACATAGAAATAAGCATTTAGAATGATTGCAGTGATGAAAACATGCAGATTTAATACTGCTGCTAGTTTGTAAATACGTCTAATTGATCTCAGTTTCGTTATCAGTGTCTAAACTAGAATGAAAAAAAAAACATGATAGTAATGTCAACTAAATGGCAGAAACAATAATAAATTCAAAACGACTAAACAAAATGATTTAGAAAAGAATGAAGAAATAAGAAAGGAGTGAAATGTAAAAATGGATGGATTAAAAGGGAACACTTGGAAGATTCACTCACTAAGGTCATCATCATCATCATCATCATCATCATCATGATCAGCGGCATCATCCTCCATACCTTTCCCTCCGCAGCAGAGAACGAAGGGGGTGCGGCGTTCCACCACAGCCCGGCACTGTACGCACTTCTTCATGAGGCTGGCACAGTCTGCGGAGAACAGGCACGTGCGTGTTCACATCCGAAGGTTGGCGCAAATATGGGCGGCCGGTGTCAAGATCAAGGCTACTGAGATGTAATGTGTGTGTGTGTGTGTGTGTGTGTGTGTGTGTTGACTTACTCTCACAAGCGCACATGTGACCACAGGGCTGGAACAACACAGCGGCCTTTTTGTCAGAGCAAACGACGCACTCCTCAATCTGCAGAGGGACGCATAACACACAAAGGTTCGTTTAGTCTTAGTCATCAATTTTTCTAAAGATATGGCTGCTTTAGAAGGTGGCTGTTTTGTCTCTTGGCAAAATGTGTCGAGAGACACTTTTATCGTATGATTAAAAATAAAGGAAAGAAAAAATACAAACATACTTACTCCAGTTAACTGTTAATTAAACAAAAATATTATAAAGCAGTGAAGCATAAAGAGACACTCATCCACAACTAAATACCAAAAAGTACTTCAGTTTCACTCAAAGGACATTTTCCAAGTGCTTAAAATGTTTTGAATTTCAATGAAAATGTTCCACTGCTTTTTACAGAACTTATTTTGCACACAGACTATAAGTATGAGGTTATGAAACATCACATTATACAAAAAGTAGACAAATCAATCTATAGTTATGAATTATGAAGAACTGCAGCCAAATTACACTACAAGGCCTAATAAATATGCCAATATACTTTCCTATGAAAACAAAGAATATGATTAAATCAGCTTATAATATTGTAAGTCTACACACTAATGAATGAAACTTGTAAATGATTGCAGGTGCAAAGGATAGAGCTGGATTTACATTTTTTATTTTTTTATGTAAATATGATATAAAATATATATACTGATTATTGTTTAGATAACATATTTGATTGAATAATTCGGAGATATTTTCAAAATCCGCGTTACTTGTAGCTGACAAATATGTGCATAAAATAAAATTGGTCCCAAAATAGATTCCTGTGGGACTCTACAAATTTTTTATTATTAAAATAATTTTAAAGCAATGTGCGTTTTCTCCCTGCAAATTGAAGCCCTGAATAAATTTTTTTTCAGCCAACTTCTGTGGAACACTTCCTTTTAAAACTCATCGATTCTCACATATCAAGCTGGGTTTCATCACTCTGTTCTGTAGCAGCACCTCCAGAACCTCTGAGGTGTTTAATATTACCTTTGTTCTGGACTGAACCTGCTCCTTACAGATGAGACACTTCTTGACACGCGGCGAGCAGAGCGAGCAAGTTGCGATGTGTCCGCAGGGCCCAAACAGAGTGTCTCTCTTCATGTCCGAGCAAACCATGCACTCCTCCAGAGACTCGATGTTGCTGTTCAGAGACGGGCTGCGGGTGTCCACCTGACCGCTGGAACAATAAGAACAGTGTTAATGGGAAGATATTAGAAACAAGGGTGGATGAGGAACTGCTAATTAGCAATGCCTTATTTAATCAATCTTTTTTTTTTTTTGCTTCTTCTTATGAAGTTTGCATACTCAATAAGCATAAAAACTCTGTTGATACTTTGAGATATTCTCCATTGTCTTTACATTAAGTTCTGCCCACACACTCTCCAGGGCATAACGTCACATTTACCATACAGACCAGACTGATATTGATCTTCTCGCTGAGTTCTCAGCAAGAAAGCCGTTAAATGCGTTTCCCAATATGTCAACCAACTCCTGGGATGTTTACCTACTCTTCTCTTTGTGACATTTGGCCAAGGCCTTACAGAGACTGGGGTCCGGACAGAGGTCCAGAGGGGACTGGCCCTTTTTGTTGCGAATGGTCAGGTCTGCACCGTTTGCTGCTAGGAAACAGGCGATGGATGCTGCGCTCTTCTTCTCTGCTCCCTGGGTGCCCAAGCCCATGATTAACTGCAGAGGATGACAGAAACAGAGAAGAAAAGATGGAACCTGAGACACAAACAGCTTTCAGGAGCATCCTGATACTAACCTGAATGCTGCCATTTGAAGCATTGAGTAAGTAAGGAGGCAAAACGAGTACCGCGCCTCATGCCACTTTGACCTCTTCATATTTTATTTTTAAACAGCCACAAAATTTAGTACGTTTTATTAGAATTTTATGTGACAGAAAAAGAAACATGAAAAAAATAAAAAATAAAAAAAATAAAAAATACAACTCTTCAAATAAAACATCTTTTGGGCCTACATGCATGGTGAAATACGGTGGTGGCAGAATCATGCTGTGTCTTCTTCAAGATGTGAGATTAAAGCATTAAATAATGTAGAAAACAAAAACAAAGGAGTGTAACTATATATTTTTTTTACAAATCTATGCATATAATATAGATTTTCATGTTGCTAAACTCCATGTTCAGTTCAATACAATTAAGCTAATCAGAAAGAGATGTCACGACAGTATAACCATGTCAACCTGTCTCATCTCTCTTCCCTGCAAAACTCATCACCTCACTCATTCAGCTCAACTGCAAAGCTCCCCCAATCACAACCAATTTCAACCTTCCATCTCTGAATCTCCTCAACCAGTAACTTTTACATCTCTGCTGATGGAGCCATCGGGCCAGCTAATTCAATTCCCCTCTTGAAGGGAGGGAAGGGGTACGCGAGTGTGACCCAACTACATATTTCTCAAATTAGGCCTGCTGTCTATCCGTTTCGCTCCCCTGAGGGAGAACCGGCGAGGGCAGAACACGGGGCTCGCGGAGGAGGTGGAAAAGCGAGTGGGTGGGAGACAGAAGGTGACAGGTAAGGAAAAATCTGTCGCTGACTCGAGGCTTTAAAGTCTCCCCAGCAGCGATTAATGATGTGCCGTTAACATGGAAAGGGCTTGGGTTTGACATGCCCCCTTTTGGCCCCTTCAAAGGATTCAGGTGGAGGCGAAGCAGCGAGGCAACTGACTGCTCGGCGCTTCCACCTGAATGATGGGCTGGTGCAGACTCAGCTGTCCATTGATGCGGGTGATGGAGACTGTGAGCTTCCTGACTAAACAGGGATCTGTCGTCATCCTTCACGGCGAACCACAAACTGATTTTATTCCAAGCTTGTGAACTGAGGAAAACTGTGACAAGACAATGCTAAACAATCTAGCAGATGATAAATGCCAAAAACAATGACATGCTGCTTCAGTGAGCCGCCAAATGGGAAAAGGCAGGTAGCAGGATATTAAAGGTACAAGTATGAATTTTATAGATGCAGCTCGGCTGGAGATGTTCACGTGCTATATTAGTTTTAGAACATTTATTTAGAGCACTCTGCATCAGCGTTTTAGGTAATAAAAAGCTGCATTTATTTATTTCTGCAGCTAACCCAGAGCGGAAGTATGTAGGTGGCTTCAACTTAAAATTTAGCAATTGTTTTTACAAATATTTAAAAAATGAAATCTTTTACACCAATTTTACGATACAGATCTATAGTCTTATGTTTAGTGCATTTATAATCCTTACATTTTTTTTTCACATTTTGTCTCTTTAAAAACACAAATATTAATTATTCTAGTTTAGGTGATACACTAACAAAAAATAAGACTTGGTAAAACCACCATTCTCTGCAGATCCAGCAGCTGCGTGTCTTTTAGGACATTCCTCTACCAGATCTGCACATAGAGACAAAACAGCTCAAGGTTGGGAAGATTGGGTGTGTGGCGTCTGAAGAGCAATTATAAACACTTGCAACAGATTCTCAATTGGAGTCAGATATGAACTGTGTGTCATGAATATATGTTTTTTTTTCCATCTAAACCATTACATGTGGCTCGAGGTCACTCTCCAATCGGAAGGTAAATTTTCAGCCCAGCCTCACGGTTTTTTTTTTTTTTTTTTTGTATCTACTTTCCAATCAATTTCCAACAAAATATTTTGAAATCCCTCAATGTAACGTGATAAAATATTAAAAGGTTCAAAGGACATGAATACTTTCACAACGTACTTCAATGTGTTCCCTACCTATCAAGTACGTTTAAAAACGTGTTTCTGAAAACTTCTTAATTGGTGAAATTTTATGACACCGACACATTTGAAGTGTTGGAAAAGGGAAAGTTCAGAATGGAACTGAACGTACTGTGTTCTTGGAGGGTTCCCAGGGCTCCACTTTGCTGACATCCTGCATGTCCTGGAGTTGCCGCAACTGGGACAGTGTGTGGTGACGCAGCGCCTCGTGAAGCGGCGTGTCCCCATCCTTGTCCTGCACGTCAAGCTTAGCCTCTGCCCGCACCAGCAGCTGGAAACAGAGGAGACATGAACAAAGAATGACCCCAACAGACAACCGGAATAAGGTGACAAACACAAAATAACTTTTATTTTATGCTACGGTGCAAATGCCACATCACTGATTTATAGTGCTGCCGTGTATAGTGGGCTTCAACCCTCTAATTATGGAGTGTACTTTTGTTTGTAGTCCACAAGATGGCAACGTGGCAGTCTTAATCCAACGCTACACATTTCCTCGAAGAGCATTCCCCTCCTCTTTGAGGCAGGACATCCAACCGTGTAAATTAAACAGAGGGCTGCAATCTATTGCCTTTTGTGTATAGGAGAGGGAACTAGCAGATAACTGAAGAGAGCATGTTCACTTAGTGGCACAAGAGGGGCATTAAAAGATTAGAAGAAGTGAGAGAAAGAGAAGAAGAAGAAGAAATGAAATATAAAATACCAACCCGAACTATCTGAGTGTGCTGGCGCTCCACTGCAAGGTGTAATGCCGTCTGCTGGTTAACATTCTGAATGTCTAAGCTGGCATTGCCCTGGGAGATGGGAAAAAACAGAAGAATATAAGCATAATACCATCTGGATATGTGGACATAGGTCACCAGTGTGTAAAAAAAAAAAAAAAAAAAGAAGAAGACATTAGATAAAAAGAAAGGGAAAAACTGATTTATTTTCCATCATGCAAAGAAATGTTATTTTAGCAAGTAAAAGAGAAACAACTGGTCCGGCTTTGTGAGCCATGACAGCACCTTTTGTCATCCTGACCAGCAAAGTATCAACCAGCTAGACTGGAGAAAAATAAAATAATAAATAGAAAAAGAATAAAAATAACAGCATACTACAAAAAAGAAAAATGCTTCATGTGATTTTCATTTCCAACTGCAAATGCATCCTCTGTGGAGATGTGGAGGAAAGATAACTATTGTGATCAGGCGGTGTGTAACATCCCAACGTAATAAGACTGACTGGGAATCTGCAGTGCACCTAGAAGTGTGGTGCAGTTTCTGAATAGAAAGCTGAGCCATCACTGCGAACAAGCCCATTGCAGGAACTTAGAGGGGGAGAAAAAGCTGCCCCTGCTGAAAGGTAGCTTGCACAGTGAATGCTCACGCATCGGGATGTTGCAGCAACATTTCCGCCTTGCACCATATCCTCATTAACCCAGTTTTATCTTGATCAGGTGACTTTTCTGTAAACTCCTGTATGTGTTAGCCTTTAGGGAGCTAAACCTGCAATCTCTAAAGGGAGAAAAAAAAAAAAAGGAAGAGCATGAACCTATAATTGCAAGTGAAAGAGGATATGAGGGCCGAGCAGCACTAAAGGATACCCCTGGAGGCCGAGTGAACCTTATGGATTCAATAAAAAAAGAATAAAAA
>NW_015112634.1:214376-236791 GCF_001443285.1 Poecilia latipinna
ATGGGAGGTTCCAATCTGATGTGCTACAAATCGTCTCAAATTTCTCATATACAATGCCTTGGAAACTGATTCATTCACGTACACATCCTAAAATGTAATTACTCAAATTGCTCACAATTACCAAAAAAAGAAAAATTCTAATGGTAACTGGTAGAATAAAAGAGGGCAACATTTATATCATGTGTCTTTCCATTTCATATTTATGCACCATTTTTGCATTGCTGTATCACTAAAATTTGAATATAAATACAGAGATGTTGTTCTTTGTCCAAATGTAAAAGGCTTAGTGTTGGTTCAAGTTCAAGAAGTATGAATACTTCTACAAGCCACTGTTAGCCTCACTGACAAATTTCCCAACACACTTCGTTTCTTTCAGCCTTTATCTCCACACAGATACAAAAACACCAAATTCGCTTCAGAAGTTGCTTTAGCAAGCATTATTTAAATCAAGTCCGAGAGCTATATGCTACTTTAATCTGTTTTCACATTTTAAATAACAAAACAAAAACTGCAATCTGTTGGTTTAGGTCCCGCAGCTTCATTCTGACACATGTGCAAAAGTGATGGGAAGACCCAGAATATGAAAGAAGAGCGTCAGTGGCTCAAGATTTTCACTATGAAATTGCATTTTCACATGAAACAAATTTTAATGTCATTTCTATAACAAAATTAACAACAGCTCTAGACAACAATAGTAATGGGAAATATGTCGCTTAGTAGATGGAAGCAGCCAAAAAAAAAAAAAAAAGAGTTAATAGTCAGTATCCATAGTCAGTACAGTTTCCCTGCAGACAAAAAACTATAATGATGAATATATTAGCGTCTGTTGAAGTGCTAAGATGGTTTCTGCTCTGTGTATTATCGCATATGTGAAGGCAGGTTTATGTATTTTCCAGGCACACAGTGCCATTTTATAGCACAATCAAGTAACTACTGTACATTAACTTCAGATATTTCCTTTATTATATATATATATATATATATATATATATATATATATATATATATAGTTGCCACTTCTTTCTTAGATTTTTTTTATATTGTTTATTTCCTTTTAACTTCTTCCAGTTTCTTTTTAAAGTCTGTTTGGCTGTGAACACAACAGTTTGACCTCAGTCACATGAAATACCGTATTTTCCGCACTATAAGGTGCACCGGATTATAAGGCGCACCTTCAATGAATGGTCTATTTTAGGACTTTTTTCATACATTAGGCGCACCTCATTATAAGGCGCATAGAATAGACACTTCATACTCTATTATTACACATCCACATTAATAAAGAGATGGTCCCGAGTACTTTATGTAGTAGGCTGGCCCAGTCGTTGTTTCACTCACGGTGTTGGGGTTGCGATATTGTGCCCAACTGCTTTCTGGGTAACACAGACCAACCGACATGCTGCCGCTGCAGTCTCTGTCTCTCTTCCCCTGCCCCTCCCCCCCCTTTAAATTTATTCTCAAACTTTATTAACAAACCAGTGTTCTGACAACTATCCCAGCATGCACCGCGCACTACTTCTACGGGGGAAAAAGAAGTTGGCGGCTGCTAACCGTAGTAGACCAACTATGTAAGCAGCCTACTGCATGTCTGTGTAAACATGACATCTTTCATTTCGATCTGAGTTAATTAGCGTAGTATTTCTGCCGGATTTTCACAACATATCAGCCACGACAAGACAATGGACAGGGGAACCAACAAGTTCATGTCATCTTTTTTGGACGACATCAAGGTGTTTGAGCCACTGGATGCCTCCAACATTGTGCGCGTCAAAGCTAAAAGCTACCGATAGATGAGGAAAACAGCAGATCCTCACACCCTCAGCATAAATATAGCTGTGGACAAGATCACTGATGCCTATTGTTCTTGCAAAGCTGGGTAAGTCGGCATTCATGGTTTTGATGGTCCACAATGTACATTAGCATATGTTTACTACTGTAGCTTGTGTTTGTGAGACTGTGACCTAAAATGGGCATTAGCCAATGAAACACGGCCCCTGTGGTAAGGTCCTTTGCTGGACCTGTTGTGGCTCAATATTGGTCCATATATAAGGCGCACTGTCGGCTTTTGAGGAAATTGAAGGTTTTTAGGTGCGTCTTATAGTGCGGAAAATACGGTAAGTCTAGATTTTGTTATGATTTTTATTTTTGTTTTCTTGGGAACCAGAGATCAAAGAAGTCAATTTTACATAATTCTCCCCCGTTTACAGTGTGTTTGAACTATTAAGTGTTTCTTTAGAAGGGGTCTCAAGTATCTGCAGATGGCAGACACTCAATACTCATCAAGATACTTGATGGCAGTACTGCCATCAAGATAAGTATTAGTTGGCAGATAAGCCCAACTAATACCGAGAGTCCATTGTATTTTGGTAATCCGTCAAAAAACAAAAAAAAAAAAAAAACAAAAAAAAAAAAAAAAAAACCAATCATCAAAAAAATTCGTAAAAAAAAAAGGGGAAAAATAGTACTTTCCCTAATTACCCATAGAACAAAGAAAACTATTTTGTTAGTGTGCGTAATATTCTTTAAACAATCATCTAAGTGACATTAACAAATAAACACCAAAATATCTATTTTTCGTCTTTGAGGCGATTTAAAATATATTTGGATAATCAACAAAAAAGTTTTCAACTTCAACTCAGACAGATTAAAACACAAAATAACTTCGGTCTCAATATAGTCTGGTGGGACCCCAAACTTCTGCTTCAAGAAATCGGATTTCTCCTGCTTAAGTTGCACATTGTGGAATCTAGCATCAAAACAGTTTCTACGTATAGAGTTATACTCCTCAAATCTTGTTCTCTCTCTCTCTCTCTTTTTTTTTTTTTCCCCCCCCCAGGAAGATTTTGAAATGTATGGGGTCAAAATATAGTAATAAAGAGGGTGGGACAGAATTGGTCTAACAACTGAAAAAGCTTAGCTTGAACCCGTCAGATTTGTCTCACAATGTTCAAAAGGGAGCCAGCAGGCGGAACTCAAACATGGTACAGGCCTGTTTGGATTAACAGCAAGCAACCCATATGGAAAACAGATTTAGAGCAGGCATCTCCCTCCCATTTCCTCAGTGTAAGAGTAATTCCACTCCTCCTTCGACAGTGCGCTCAAGTGTCCATCACTGAAGGGCACAATGGTAATTACACAAGATTTATTTGTATTCACTCAGGTCTCTTCCCCTAATAGAAACAGACGCTAGGGAAGGGGAAAATATCCAGTGTTTAAACAGTGCCGTTGAGAAGAAGCAGTGGTGTGGCACTGAAGGTCATTTAAAGGGTATGTGGGGAAAAAAAAAAAAAAAAAAAAAACTGGAGGAGGCTGAACTGTCACTCTATACAGTATCAGCATTGCTGAAGAAAGCAAGATCCACTTTAGTGCTAAAGAAAAATACAATATTCTAGAAAGAAGAAATCCTTCCAGGGTCAATTTGATTTAAACCTTAATTTATCTGCAGTGAGAAGCATATATGTGAACACTCTTACGCTAATCAAGTCAAAACTGGTTTCGGTTATCTGCCAGTTTTGTTTTAATACATGGAGCCTCTCTTTACACCGGATCCTTCATCTCTTCCTACTCTTCCTGCTTCAGCCTGAGGCCATGAATTCAAGCATGGGGAACAAAAGTAATATAGAATATACGGTGTGTCCTGCCGTTTAGGTGTTAAGAGTACATCCAGGATGTATGATAAAGACAAAGTCACAAAATGAACACAAAACGAAACGTATAACAAATTTTCCCTGTCTTGTTACGTACACAGTGTGCCTAGGAAAAGAATTAAAGTGACAGTGCTTACAGGAAAACTTCTGACCTTGTTTAACCCTGAGTGCTCACAGGGGGCATATTTTTGAACTGCGACAAAAAGGAAGCGGGTGATTTCCTCCGATATGGCTTTACGGCACGCGCTGGACTGTTTAGGTAAGGTAAACAGGACTTCAGACAAATGAAATGAGCTCTGAGAAAAGGCCAGCACTTGCGTAGTCACTAAATATTGCACTATTAGGAAATGGGGAAGGGGGAAAAAAAAAAAAAAAAAAAAAAACACCAATAGGACAGTAAGAATCAAGATGGCTGCTTTCCTATACTAAACGTATAGCTATTTCTTGACAAGAGAGGAAGCATCGTCCGCCAGAGGAGAGCGGAGGAAGAGGGGCAGGGACGCAAAGGGCAGGCAGTCAGCACCTCCGTTCATATAGAGCCTTGGTGGCTGGTGTACTGCTGCAGTGATGAACAGCGCAGCACACTGATCCCAGTCTTCCTCGCTCTCTCTCACCCTTTCTCATTGCACAGAGGCTTATACGCACCTGCATTGCTTGCAGCCATCTTCAGCTACTTAATGCAGAGATGCACTCCTTAAATTTGATGGCAGCCGCGCCCCTCCTGCCTGATCTCACATTCACCACGTGTCGCCACTGTTACAAAGAAAGCATTTGCTCGCATGCTGTCGATTTTACATCTCAGAGGGCACTTCAGGGTAATTTCATTTGTGGCTCACCCATTGGGGTGGGAGCTGAGACTTAAGCAAGCAAGTTATTCAACAAAAAGCCACATCAGAGTCTTGCCTAAAGCTATTACATAAAACTTGCTCCCGGTAGCTAAAAATATCACTTTTTTTTTGTAGCTTTTTTCCGAGGTGGAATGACAATACGAGTAAACAGTGGTTTTATTCAGTAGAAACAGGAATATTATGTTAAAAAATACCATTAGATTGGGGAAAATTCTCTATTGCGTGTAAAACGAGCATCCAAATGAATGTACAGTAGCTACTGTGTTAAGGCAGATTAACATTTCAAACTTGCAGGTTTTTGCTGGCGTAGGTGGCTTCTGCAATACAAGTCCAGACTGTCAGACTCTTCACCATGTTAGCAAATTGGGAAGACCGTAATACTAATCGACAGGCGGATTGGTGCAGCGTCTGCCATGAAGTGGGCGCTGTACCTGTCTGTCGTGGCGAAGAGAGAGCTGAGCCAGAAAGCGAAGCTCTCAATTTGCCGGTCGATCTACGTTCCTACCCTCATCTATGGACATGAGTTTTGGGTCATGACCGAAAGAACGAGGTCACGGATACAAGCGGCCAAAATGGGTTTCCTCTGCAGGGTGGGTGGGCTCTCCCTTAGAGATAGGGTGAGAAGCTCGGTCATCCGGGAGGGACTCAGAGTAGAGCCGCTGCTCCTCCACGTCGAGAGGAGCCAGTCGAGGTGGCTTGGGCATCTGGCCAGGATGCCACCTGGACGCCTCCCTGGTGAGGTGTCCTGGGCACGTCCCACCAGGAGGAGGCCCCGGGGAAGACCCAGGACACACTGGAGGGACTATGTCTCTCGGCTGGCCTGGGAACACCTTGGGGTTCCCACGAAGGAACTGGAAGAAGGGAGAGAGAAGTCTGGGCCTCCCTTCTGAAGCTGCTGCCCCTGTGACCTGACCCCGGATAATCGGAAGAAAATGGATGGACGAGTAATACTAATACCTAGTGCTGGCACTGCTGCATTGCAGTTGAGTTATTTGGTGCAAAAGCAGAAAAGCAGCAGAATTAAAAATGAATAATAATGATTGTTTAATGTCGTACATATAAGATTTTTAGTAATAACTGTTAGAGTCTTGTGACATGTCATTGGAGGTAAATACAGGTGCATGTCAAAACATCACAATATTATTGTAAAACAAATATATTTCAGTAACTCGCTTTAAAAAGTGAAACTCAAACTATCTACAAACAGAAGTACAGGTTTCATTTATTTATTAGTTATACATAAGGACTGTGGCTCCAAGCTAGCAAAGATTTGGAAGATTATAATATAAAAAGAAGCCTTACAAAAAAGGATTTTTAATCCTTTAAATAATGCTTTGTCATGGGGCTAGACAGTTCCACAGCAGAGAGTCACAGATATCCTCTACAAGGAAGGTAAGCTACCGAAGGCTACTGCTAAAAAGCCGAGTGCTTACAAGGTGCTACATTCAAGAATATGAATGGGAAGTTGGGCGGGAAGGACACTGGTAGGGTAAAGGTGCTCAAGCAACAAGATGACTGCAGTCTTCAGGAGTAATTCATGTAAATGAAATTGTTTCTGATGTTTGAGGTAGCGTGCATTCAGTCAGTAAATCATAAAATACAATACAAATGAGTTGAACGTTAAAAATCTAAATGTGATGTGGCAAAAAAAAGAAAAAAAACTAATACAGCACATCATCTGAATATCCATAATGTGCATTATTTACCCTTGAATATTTTATTACACAAGTCTTTCACAGTCAAAATATATTTTATACATGTCCAAGGCTGGAAAACTATAAAAATGCTTTTTTCAGTGGTGTTGATTTCCTGTATTAGCTTTTTTTTGTTTGTTTCTTTTTAGTTTGTTGCATGTTATGTTCAAATTTTCTAAGAATAACCATTTTGGGTTTTCACTAGCTGTGAGCCATAATAACAAATTTCAATATTTTACATATAACACTGAATGTGCAATAAATCTAGAGGTAAGATTTTACTTTTGGAAGCAAAATATTGTAGTAAATATATTATCAAAATAGAAAGTACAGTTTATTTGTAAAGTGCTTTTCACAGACATAAAATCACAAAGCGCTGTACAATAGACATCAGCCTTAAAACATAAAATATATTGTGTAATTTACTGACAACTGACATTCACATATGTTTAGATATTTGCTGTGGATAAGAAGTATATAGAAAGGCATTCTTTCTTACAAATGAACATTAAAACTGATCCTGCGGTTAATTTAAATGGAGGAGGAAACTCTGCTAAAGAAACCGAGAGGTAGAGGTAGGCGGTAAGTAGGAAAGGTGATGGAATTGGGTCACCCTGGGAGAGATCCTAAAAGTCCCTCTGGAAAGTTGGACTTCAGCCCATCTTGTTGTTTTTGGCTGCAATTTGCCACTGACTGGTACAGTGACACCCTCAGCTTCTGCGTACATCAGAATTTGTCACTGCATGAAAGAGAGCCGAAAGCGTGAACACGTTTAATTGCGTTTCTCGAACGCTGAGGTTGACGGGGGCCCTTCTGCCGCCCTCGCCTGGCTGACAGCCATCTGCGTGATGGTCAGTGTTTCCTTGCTACAACTGGAAGTGAGGAGAATAACTTGGGGAGGACAGAGCAGAACTGGAACAATCAACAACCAACAAGAGATTAATGGCTGTGCACAAACATATGGTTGCTCTGACGCGGAAGACGTGTTTGGCATAACATCTTCTGGTAAGTACGGCTCCTAGCTCGAGATGAGAGGAAAAATTCCGCATTGGAAATAAATTGCCAAAAAGCTCAACATGTCTTGAGAAAATGAAATGCTCTATAAAACAAACACTGAAAATGAACAGATATGCAAATAGACTCTTCATCGAAAATCAAGAGCACCAATTGAGGATTTCTGATGGTATGGAGTAATTACAACTGAGGAAATTAGTCAGATCTAACAGATTCTTTGAGACTGCCGTACGATTCCAGTTTTATCTTTCTCTTTTAAAGACACAGAGAGCCTTCTTCGAACAGCCTAACCAGATGGCACAACTTTGGACGATACATGTGGTGTCAGCTCATTCAAGACTGGATCAATACTTCCAGGTCCTTTGAAATAGTGGGCCTCATCCTGTATAAATCACTCCCAAAGACAGGAAACTACTTTCAAACAGAACCCCTTCCCTCCTTTCCACTCAGAGTTAGGAGATGCTCTTCATCATGTGTGACTCAGAGTCCCTAAGTCACAAGCTGCTGGGAGTGCTGGTTGTAAAACTGCTTGGCAAATAAAGCACATTGCTTTGAATGAAAATATTTCACATGGTAATATGGAGATAGGCTTAGCCTAAACAAAAGGTGAAACTGAATGGTTTCAAAGTGACGCAAGAGACGACATGACACAATGAAATTACAAGATCCGTTTTCAAGAGGCCTCCCAGAGGTATCTGCCATCCTGCTGTCGGCAGAGAGAAGTAAAGGCAGGAAACATCCAGGTTGGTAGTGCTGCAGAAAGCCGAGGACAAGGACCTAAATGACATCGCTCAATAAAAGAAGCTTTCATTAACATGCTGTGAAGAGAAAAGTTCCCCCTCCAAAGTGACCTTCCCCTGCCTGCCTGTACCTGAGAGAGCGTGTGTTTATTATAGACTATTTGCATACACAGGAATGGGTAGGAAAAGGGGTGCATTTCTATGATGTTTATAGTCGCTGGATTATTTGCTGTTGCCTTCAAAGCTGTGTTAAAAGCACTTGATTCGCTTTCAAACATCCGCGGTTGGGTTTTAATGGCTACGAGAGTTAGTGAGGAGCATAAAGGCTTAGGTTTAATTAAGCATAAATCACCTGCTGATGTAGGGTGTCTTGATACATGACAATTTATTCTAAAAAAAATTAAAAAAAAGAAGCAAGAGAGTCCAAGAAGTCTATTGATGGATTAGTTTCTTCCTCGCCTTTGTACCACGATTGACAGCAAGTACTTATGATACACATAATTTACCACCAAACATTTGGCTTAAAGGGAGTGAGGAAACGCAGATTAAAATGAAGAGACGGCTGCATGACCCAGAAGTTAAGAAATGTGCTATATAGCATTTTCTCAATGCAAAGACTTAGCTTACACAGTCAATGTTTAAGCCATGTTTCATATTGGAGTAAAAAACAAATAAATAAATAATGTTGCTGGTTCAGGGACGCATCTAAATGTTGAGCATAGTAGCCCTCAAGGAGTAGAGTTTCCTTTACTGTGCGATCAGTGTTGTCTACAAATGAGTTAAAGAGGCACATTAATGGGTGGAGCTCATAATTCTTGTAAACTAGGAACTGATTTGTAGTATTTTTTTTAAGTGAGTAACTTGGAGAGAACTTAGCTCATTTAAAATTTAATTTAACAAGGTTCTATTAGCAGGTAAGTGGAAGGTGTTTTTCAGCGACATTTTATGGGCAAAAGGCTGCAACATCTCCCCTCATGCTGCATGTTCAGTGTCTATCAGGTGTCCGTGTGTGTGTGGGCAGCATAGTTTTGTAAGGATCCATATTTTAAATTTAGGATTAATGTCTATACTTACTTTAAACCTAAGTTTGCCACCTTTGGCTTCCCTTTATAGGTAAGGACATTAACTGAAGACTCAAGCTCCTCCCCTTAAAACTGTCAGGTAAGAGTTTTTTGTAGCTTGATTATTGTTTTTTTGTTGTTGTTTATGGACAGAAGATGGAGCAGAGATTAATAAAGAAGGTGCAGCTTTGAAGTCTTCTCTTTGACCATCCTGCAGGTGGGTAACTGAAAAAAATGCAAAATGTTTTTTTTTCATTTAAATTGTTAAATGAATTTAAATGAAGAAAAAAAAAAAAGATTTTGTCTGCCATTCTGCTTAAACACAATCAAGACTTTATTATAGAAGAACATCATGGTTGCATTACTCCCCAATTACTAAAATGTTTTATAAAAAGCCTGAATTTACACCGACTTAGAAAGTGTTTAAAAAGATTGAATGTTTTCATTAAAAACAATTTCAATTTTTAGTTTTTGGCCTTTTTTCCTATCAATGTGGATTCATTACTTGCGTAAAGAGTAAAAACAACTTCTGAGTGTCTTTGACGGCTTCTTAGTTGCATGAAATGTTAATTTTGCATTTCGTATTATTGTGTGCATGCTTTTTAAAAACCTGGATTTCATGTTTTCTGCTGGACAAAGCAGCACATGTTTCATCACAGAGGAACTAATCTGTAAATAGAACCAAGGAAGTCTGGGGTTTGCAGACCAGGAGAGAATTTAGCTTCTCTGAAGGTCCTTCGATCGACAACCACTCTGCAAGCGGCCCGCTGTCACCGTATGGGAAGACAGTCTGAGAGGGGGGCCATGATCTACGGCGTCATGACAAATCTACCACTTTAAATCAACTCACTCTGCCTGGTGCACCCAACACATTTCCCCTTTAACACTTACTGTCTTTGGTGGTTCCTTAAGGGAAACAGAAAAACGTAAATAACCCCGTGCATATAAACAAGCTGTCCAAATGCGGCTGATGAGTTGCACTTCTTTGGCTGTTAAACTGCAAGGCACATCAGCTAAAGAAAGAAGCTGGGACTGAAAAGTGAGTTTGTTAATTACAATCTATTGTTTGGTGTGGAGTAGAATGTGGATCAAAGGATCTTGTATCAGCTATTGCCTCTCGAAAAAACTGAGACAACAGGCCGTATGCTCAAGAATAGCAGAGAGAATGTCTTACAGAAACTTTGTACCAGCAGGAGAATAGAGACTGGCTGATTGTACTGTACATTGAGCAGCCAGAGCTTTTCAGAAGCTACAGATTCCTCAAAGATCCAGAATGGTGATGAGGAATTACTAAGCAAAGTAACTTGACCGTTCCCTGATAATTTACCACAAAGACCTGCATCATCTTGTGAGTCTCCATGCGCCTGTGCGCTGAAGATGCCCAGAAACCAATCTCGGTCCTCTCTGACCTGTCATAATGCATTTACATGGGGCCACTGACTTCAGTGTCCGCACAGGTTACCAAGGTAACATGGGCTGCATTATTCAGCAGCTCTGCTTGGTTTAGATCTGAACACACTGCCCTGAATGTGTCCCTCAAAGCACATTAAGGTTACAAATACTCCACACACTACAACACTTGTAGATGACTGGACACAGCAGATGTGAAACTGTAAGTCAAAATAACAATACAACAATTTCACCCACATAAATCCCATTCAAACTATGAAACTTGTACCATTCAAAATAATAATAAAAAAGTATGTAAAGAGTGGTATGCTCTTTATTCACCTCCAATTACTCTGATACTCCTAAATAAAACCCAGTGCAAAATTATTAAGCCTCCATTTGTACATTGCCATGTATATCCATTTGAAATTATGTCACTCTTTTTGTGTTTCTTACTGTTCAAAAGTTTGCTTTATAGAGCTTGTAACATTATGGTACAACTTATTTGTTTTAACGGCACAATAAACAGCACAATCAAGTAACTATTACCTTCAGTTGTTATAACAATGCTGTATAGGTCAAACGTAACTAAAACAAAATTTTGAAAAAATTAAAACAATGGCTCTATAAAGTAATAATTTAGGGACACAAAACAGTTGTTAATGAATAAAACATTTTAAAATAATTTTCCTTTCATGTCACAGTTATGCACCTTATCATGTTGGGAGTCACATAAAATCGTATAATGCATTAAAAAGTTTGTTCAAATGTTTATATAGTATGAATACGTTTGCAAAGTGCTCTATTTAGAGCAAAACACTAAGTTTTGACCTGATTACATAAATTAGAATCCTAATACATTATTGAGAAACCTACACTGCAGGATGAGTTAATGTTAATTGTACTCCATCGTCATCATAATGATGTTTATATAAAAGCAAGCTCCAAAAAGAAGAAAAGAGGAAGTTAAAGACACAATATAAAAATCACAGCATGCAGCACGACATCTAAAAACCTGCTCACTAACACTGTTTGGTTGGCTTTGCGGGTTGTTAAACCATATCTACAAAAATGCAAACTGTGTAATGAATTTTATATGCATTCGCTCAGCTAAGACTAACGTGGATCCCCTTTTGTTAAAATCTTGTAAAAAGCAAAATAAATAATTTCACTTATTTCGGTGCGTCAGGTAAATAGATAAACTAAACTTTTGGAGTTTTTAAATGGAGGGAGACAGCATTAAAGATGCCTGACAGCTGGGTTGTGGTAGTACATCACCTCACTCTGTCATATTTATTGCCTTCATTGCTGGGGCTCTTAAAGTTGTGCAAATAAATCTGGCTCTTTCTAGGCTTGTCAGGAGAATAAAAATACCATTGGTGGTTACAGTGGCTTCACATTGCAAGCTTTTCTCTTTGTATGTTATAGCCACTTTCCCAAAAGCTCTTTATGTCCTTGAGTTGTTTCAGTGAGGGCTTTAACCTCCACATCCCACCGCCACACATCCTTCTATTCCAATTTTCTTCCTTTTACTCTCCTCTCTGTCCATCTATCCCTCTGCTCCCCTCATCCATCGCTTGCACAGGATGTGCTGGTAGTCAGGACTCATTGCTTAAGCATGCCACAGGACAAACAGAGCATTACAGCATGGCTGAGCTTATCTATTGGCTCAGAGCCACACTGGCCCAGCCCTGAGAGGACTTGTGGGCACTCTGATTGGCCACCGGGGGATTGGGGCATGTATAAGCTTGTCCTCTGGCTGATCTGCTGGACTGGCACCAGCTCTCAGAGAGAGCTGGGACACTGGTAGAGCGTCTACTAGTGGGGGACTTTTCCGCTCACAGTGGATGCTGCAGCAACCTGGCACTCAGGCTTGCTGAATGAAGCAGTCGCTGCACTACAGATGGTGCTCTAATCAAAGAGTATCTGTACAGCAAGACAACACAGAGCCTAACCGAACAACTGGGAATAGTAACATGCAGAGGATAAATAAATAATTAGGTAAAACAGAAACAGCAGGATTAATTGTTTCAGAATACATAGTGTGCTTCAGACATGGGCAGGGATGAGATTCTCACAGCATGATAACCTTAAGAAGAAATAAGAGTTTCAGAGTACTTACTCAAAATGTCCAGCATGATCAAACTGCTTTGATTGTATTGTATTTCCTTTTAATTCATGTAAAGCACTTTGAATTGCTTTGTTGCTAAAATTGTGCTATATAAATAAAATCGCCTTACCTTTGATTTAAAAAGAAAAAAACAACAATAGTTCCTACTGCCAATAGGCAAACATAAAATATTGATAATTGCAGCTATATTACTGTTGGCAAACTGTTGACTAAAACCTAAATTTTTATGCTGAATAATGATATTGCTTGGGCTTGCAGAGTGTATTACAAATTTCATTACGTACAATGATAGCACTGCACTGTACGCAAAATCAATACCACAAAGAACTGCTTCTACTACAACTATAAGCTTATTATACAAAAGCCATGCATTCGGGGTCTCCTCGTTATGATTTAAGGTAATTGGGGACCTTTTTATTGCAGCACAAAATGATTTTTCTGGTAAAAGACAAAACTACAAGTTATTATTTTGCCAAGACAGATGATTTAAGATGTAACTTTCCCAATAAAACCATGTTGTTGAGATGAAAATAATACATTTCATTTCCATTAGCTGGATATGCTACTCTCTTTCTGGCGTCTATGTATGCAATCAATACAAAACAAAAAAAGGCATTAAAACTAGGGATGTAACAGCACAAAAATCACAGTTTGGTTCAAACTTCTGTTTTAATGTCAGGCTTCAGTACGGTTTTGGTTTACTTCAGGCAAGAGAAACAAATAAAAAGTGTCCACTATAAAACTGATTGGAGGTTTGGTTTCACTTTTGAAGTTGTTTTGATATTTATGCAAGCCAGTGTACGAGATGTACTTGAACGCACCATAAAATTGCAGCTGCTAGGAAATCCCCTCTGGTCAGAGGGACTCATCAAGCCAGTACAAGAGTGTTGTTGTTGTTGGGCTGCAGTACTTTACAGCCCTAAACATTGCTTACTACTATACAGTAGAACAAGTATAACAAACTGATGTTACATGTTTAATGAGCCAGTTATTTAAACCAACAACAAGAGTGATAGTTGTCGCTACTTTAGTGTTTCCTCACCATGACTTTCCATGCCGTTGGATCACAAATCTTTACAAACCTTTCTGGCTATATTTACTGAAGGCAAAAAAAAAAGTACAGAGGTCTTGTTTCAGCCAGTTGAATGGTAGTGCACAAGCGAGGGAGCGGCAGAGATGCTTCATTCGACTAGGATAAACTCATGTACTTTCACTGGCATCTCATAAGAAGGATTTTAAACAATAGGAAATATTTGGCTAAAATATTTTAAGAGGTTTTAATTTTAAAACTTTGGTATGCCTTATTGGCAGTAATCAATGCCTAGCATCAAATATATTTTTTATTTTGATTTTAAGGATTCCATAATTTTTTTTCTTTTATTATTTTATTTTACAGAATTGAACATTTATTACTTTTATCTGGGTGCAAGTACACCGTGTAGGACTGATGAGGCTAAATGAGGTTAGGTAAATCCTCTGTGAGTAAAGCATATTTCCTGTCAACAGACACGTAATAGTTCGAGTCATCGCCAACGTCTGCATTCTCGTTCATTGAACTTTGAAGTTCGATAAAAAAAAAAAAGAAAAAGAAAAGCAGGTTGAGAGTAACAATGCAGCCTGCACAGTATGCAAGTGCTCACACAAGTAGCCGACGTGTGTGCAAATAAGCCGTACATAATGATCCACATTTCACAGACATGCGACTTTATAAAGCTTCACAGAGAATTGGTATTTATTCAGTTTGCGTTTCGTTACGTGACTAACGTATGGAGGAAGATCAGAGACAGAAGAGACAGACGAGCTTTTTTTTCTGCAGTGAGGCTCGAGGGAACAATGTGCTGCTGGATCAGAGAGCCTAACTGCCATCGGCTTCCCCCTCCAGCACCCAGGTAGGTTGGCCCATTCATAAATCATTTTTATTCCTTCAAGCGCTCAGCAGCTTTACCTCTTCAAATGATGCACCGTGTTAAGGGATGAGGAGGCAAACGAGGGGGGTGTGGGAAGGAAAGGAGATGCAGTGATGGAAGAGGTCTGACTACATTAAAAAGGGCTAAATCTGAGAGTGCGCTTTCAGTAGTGTCCAAATTGAAAGGCAGCCTTCTTTATTGAACACAGACATTTTACAAAACAGTCTCCAGTATTTGTTTTGCTTTGTGGAAGAAACTTTATTCCACCTAATGACCAAAGTAACTGAGTGAGGGGGAAGTTCAGTCACCCAGCCGTTACTCACCTCCAACGTATTGATTAAACGCTAAATTGGCCTAAATACAACACAACAATGAGCGAAGGTCAGGGTTTCAGACTATAACCATTGTGTTGTATTTTCAGAACACTTTGAGGAGCAACAAAACGTTAAATGTACAACTCTAACAGAGTTATATCACCCATGTATATTTTTTTTCTAATACATCGAAAGAAGCAGAAGGACAGTAAGAAAGGTTTGTCTCATGCACACATGTTGTATTAGTGGCATGATGGGTCAGTTTTTTTAAGAGAGTTTAAATGTCAGGAACTCTGGGAAATAATTTACAGTCTTAAATTTCCAAAGCGACCCAAATCCAACCCCTGAAGCAGATATGCTAAAGATTTGTTGGACTGCCAAAACCTTTGTTGGTTGTGCAATACGCTCGCAGTAGAACATCCCAGACGAAATAAGGTTCTGCTGGTCCATGCTGCTTGGATGGTAGTCAAATTTATATTCACTCGGAGCCATTTGGGAATTTTAACAATCCATTTAAAATTATGCTTTTTACTGGACAGAACGATGGTGTAACTAAAATCTTTACTCATTTGGGTCCATGAATTTTAATTAATGCACATTTTCTTTGTGCCATACCCATAACATGTCTTTATAGACCATTCTTTTTCATAGAAATACTGGCTTTCACTTAAATTGCTTGATTTCCTGACATTTTGTTTTTGGCTTTTAACTGTTCACAAACTTTTAATAGGGTTGAGAGGACCAGGACACAAACCAATGAAAATGTCCATTTCTGATAGAAATAGAGGTCAAATGCCAGATAATATACCAGAATCATGTTGATGCCAAAAAAAATGTTTGTTTGTTTTTTTTGCCATCAAAAAAGAGACATTCCTAAGAGACATTTAACCAAATACTACGCTGTGTATAAATTTGAACTTGTATGTATAATTTGATCAATTTGACGTGTGTATAAATTAAACTTGTAATATTTAATACAAGTTGAATGATTATTTTACCTTGGAAAATAAGTTCAAATGCATCATCAAAAGCATGTATGTAAACTTTTGAGAAGCATTGTGACATTTATGTTTCTGTAAATATTCTATTCTATTCATTCCCAAGCAAATTTTTACTTTTTGAGTATAAAAAATGCAAATGGTTGATCCTCATGAATGCTTTCACATTGCCATGGAAATAGATTTTAAACAGTACTCACAGAAAGCAAATCCTGACCTAGTGTTCATCCCATGAAACAAAACATCCATTAGTAGACCCTTTAGACCCTTTTCTTATTGATCGATTAACTGCTCAACTAAAAATTCAGCCTGCGCTATTCATCATGGAGGGAAGACATAAGCCATGCTGTTGTGTTTCAGCAGCAGATGGGATGGCGGGATGTAATTGAGATTAAACTGGTGGGTTGGGTGGCTACAACAAGCAGAGTGGAAACCCAAAGAGGGAATAAACAACGCCACAAGGGCATCCTCAGCTCAGATGGTAATGCAACTGGATAGAGGATAAAAAGCACAACTTAGTGAGGAGGGAAAAGGCTCCCAGGAAACTAATTTTTGGTTGAACTGTTATTAAGAGAGACCTGCTTCGCTCTACTTAGGAATTTATCATTTCTTGCTGAAGCTGTGCATTTATTAAATTAGTTCTAACTGCAATTTGTAGCTAAAGTTGAACTGAAGCTTTTGGTAGGGCCTTTAAAAGAAACCTGAACAATTTTAACACTTCAATTTTAGGTTTTAGAAAGTCTCAAACTGGGTCTTAACATATAACATATAACATATGTTGCCATATGTTATATGGCAACATGTTAAATGTGTTGAAGTTCCAGCTACGGGATTTGGGTGTTATTACACTGTGACAAAAATGGAAGGGCTGGAGGTTATCACTCAAAGAGCTTGTGTCCCGAAAATGCCGCTTTGTGATTTATTTTGGGATCTGAATTCAAAATGTTCTTGATAAGTTACCTTCTGCCAGTTATTTCTCCAGTGGAAAGTGTTTTTAGTTTAATAAGGTCAGGCTTAAGAACAAGGATTACGATGGCTGGCTGAAGCCTATCTTCAAAACCATTAGAGGTAAAACACATTGAGTGTGCAAGATGTACATGATATGAATTATTTATTAAATATTGCTATTTATTTACTGTATTATTTTAATTGTTAGAATTTATCCCTGTCAACACAGAACTATTACCAAGTGCAACAATTTCAGAAAAATAATAAACACCTATGGCTGAAGTTAAGTGAAAAATCAACCTGTTTCTGCTGCAAGACATGCATTTGTCAGCAAATTTACATGTATTGTGTGACTTAATGACATCTTTAATTTTAACTACAAGGGTTTTAGACATGTCAAAATGAAAATGTTTCTTCTCAAACAAAAAACATCAGCTAAATAGAAATTTAGATATATCCACTGGCGATACATCCCAAAACATATACCAATAACAATAAACACTAGTAGTGGAAATTATTTACTGTTGCCATTTGTGTAACTTTTTCCAGTGCTGGTTCCATGAGATTATCAACACACATATATTTGAACATACACTGAATGGCATTACTGTGGGCTATTTGGCACAGAAATTGCACTACTTAATGCAACTGATGTATTGAAATACCCTTCTTGATTATAGAGAAGTTATTTTTAAGACACTCTGGCTGTATGTAGCGACAGCTGCATAGCAAAAGTGACTGACGAATTTTAACAAATGCCAAATATATACTGCGTTTATATCTAAAGTCCATATTGATCTTCTCTAATCCCCATTAAGAGAAAAGAAAATCAGCCTTAGTTTCAACTGTGACTAGGTGCAAAATGACTGTGGAATTGCTGAAAACTTGGCAATTTAAGAACCGTAGAATTGCGGGACTAATTTTAGGCTCATGGAAAGTCCAATCAATCAGACCCGATTCCCATATGATTGCATGAAAGAGCATGCTAATGCCCATTTCTTGCCACGACATGATGCTATTTGCTTTAAACAGCAAGCAATCCCATAAAGAGGACCTGTGTAGCAGCATGTGGAGGAGCCGACAGGAAGCTGTAGGTATAAAAGGAGTAGAGAAGAGACTGAAGAACAAGGGAGGGCAAAGAGGACATTGCTCCTGTACAGAATGAATGTGCAGTATGATGAGTCCAACTAATTAAATAGATTCTTCAGTGGGCGCGCCTCGGGAAAGCTTGAAAAAGATACTTGAAAATTAATGAGAACTCAAAAACGGAGAAAGCAATCCAAACTTTCCAGCACCTCGGAAGTGAGGTGAGTAAATTAATACATCAGAAAATATTTTATTTTGTTCCAAACTGCGCATGCTACTCTGTGTTTTATCCCCAATTTCACCAATGTGCACTTACTCTAAGTTTAGCAGTGATAAAACAGAAGATCTACCATAAGCAGTGAATTCCAACTCTATTTTAAAAGAGGGAGTGATAGGGACCTGGGGTGAGTCAAAAGGACACAGAGAGCAAGAAGGTGGTACCGGAGAAGTCAGTAAAGCTGGTGGTAATGATGCAAAACAGGAGACAAGGGGGAGCGGGGAGGGGTTTAAGTATATACAAGTGGAAGCACGAGAAGACCACTTTATTTGGAGCTACTAAAAATAGCGCAGCAAATGGTAGCGGGGTCCTATCTGGTCTAACGCTGCTCTCTCCTTCCAGGCGAGTGGAATCGATGGGCCGGGAGCTAGCTGCATGGGAGGCTTCCCGGAGCCTCGGTTGGGAAGGTGGGGGACCGGGGGATATGGAGTGGGTGGGGCAAGAAGAAGAGCAGAGTGGGAACTATTTTTTGCACTGCTTGACTAAAAATGGTCAAGGGAGGTAGTGAGACAAGACACAGGAGCAGCGCGGCAACATGGAGCTGAGGCGTGTTTGAAATGCTTGGCTCTCTGCAAAGTGGTCACCATTCAGTAGAGTCCTCCACTCTCTGAGGGGGAAACGGTAAACAGGTTTAAAGAAAACCCGTACAATGCACACGCCACATTGTGGGAACACTAAAATGAAAATCAAAAAAAAAAACTGTACACGAACCTGGTTATAACTAAGGATATGTGATATATGTTGATTATGATCATTTTAATATTCTTATTTTAACAATGCAGCTGCCAGGATTATTCAAAATCACTCTCACTTTAAGGCAACAATAACAAAAGCAGTGAACACACTGATTATATGTTGGCATTTGCATGAATGGTTGTCGTTTAAGGATATCTGACAAACTAGTATACACAGTCAACTGAGGAAAAGCCTGTGCTGATATAAAAGATGGCGACACAACAAACCGGTTTCAACGTTTCCAAATTAACCTCGGAGCCAACGAATCAAAGTGTTACTGACTCCAGACATCCTTCTTCACAGACCTACAGATGAGATTACCGTGCTATTTCAGAAAAAAAATGCTGAAACGCTAGAACATATTGATTAGCAGAGAATTTATAACATATTGTTATAATATTGTGGGGTTTTTTTTTTGACAAAAAATTAACTCAGGAATTTCTATGTGATGTTTCTTATATTTCATTAATCGGCATCACCAACTATGCTACTTATATATGAGAGAGAGGTTAAAAATACACCTGTGGTTTTCTCCAGATGACTTTTCACGTGCTTCTGTCACATTTGCTCTCAAATGTTTTGTAAACTCTCTGATCTAAATCTGCTGTACAAAGTTCCAGTGAGGAGCAGCAGCAGAGTTCAGGAGCAGGATGAAGCTCTGGTGCTTGTGGAGTGACGATGGAAAGAGAGAAAGGCAGAGTGGGAGAGTGGCTGCTATACTTTCTGCTTCCTCAACTGATAAGGGCATCCTCCCAGTTTTCCCTCCCTTAGAATGCATATGATGGGAAGGAAAATGCTGCAGTTTTTTTTTCCCACCCCTTCTTCAACAAACTGCAGCTCTGCATCTTCCTCCTCTGAAGGTATGACTTATGTATGTGTAGGAATGTCTACATGTATATATGTGTGTGCCTCTTCCTCCCTTCCCCCCCCTTCTCCTTCCCTCTCTGACTGTAGCACTCAACCCGCCCGTCATCCCCCACACCGCCACCGCCTCCCCCCAACCACAGAAGCTGAATCAGCGAGTCAGGCGTGCACCCGGCACACACGATGGCTGCAGCAGCTGGAGCGCTCTCTAGGTCATTATGGCTCTCTTCACTACAGAAAAGGAGGGGAGGAGAAGAGGAGCAGCACGGATGAAAAAAACTGATTTGACAGGTAATATATACTCTTCTTTGGCTTTTGGACGGAGTTTACCCCTGATGGGCCTTGACGTCTCCCGTCCCATCTCTTGCCTCCCTTCTTCTTCGGACGTGTTAGGCGCATGGTTCGCCTCTGAGCCGCATAGCTGAGAGAGGGAGTGGAATGTACCGTTCTGCAGCAGCAGCAGCATCACCGGGACACAACTTAACCTGAGAAAGCACCTTTTGGGGCTTTTATCGTCTCCCGCGCGTGTTCCTCTTATCTTTAAAGAACACAATAAATGAAGGCGTTATAAAAGGGAAAAAGTATGGACAAAGAGAAGATGCAGGTGGACTCGTAGAAATAGAAGCTGGGGGAGTTGCTATGGTCCACATGGATTTTTATCCCAGTTTTTTGCACTCTCCACTCTATCTTCCTCATCTTGCCCCCCCCCACTCCCGCCTCCCTCTGTTGTCTTGCTCACTCTCGCTCTCTTGTGTTCCTGGCACTGGCCGGACATGCTGCAGCAGCAGAGCTCTTTGGCTCATTAGGCTTCATGGTTGCAGCTCTGCTGCTATCTAATGACGGACTTGTTAACTCAGACCTGCACGGGTGCGGAGAGACGATGCACCCTCTGCATCCGGCAGCTTTTACAGATGTCTTGCCTCAAGGATTCTATAATTACATCGACTTTTGAAGTGTTTGAATTTCTTTTTGAATGTTTATACTTTTTTTTTTTTTTACTAAAAACACTGGGTGTGGGTTTGATCACCGGAGGTAAGTTGCCACACTTTCAGGACCAAGGTGTGCTGATGATGGGGCCAGAAGGATGGAATGTGGCGACCAGAGAGGCAAAAGAAAGTATGAGGAGTAATGAGCAGCGGGCAGGTCATGAGTCCTGGGTGGGAGAAAAGCGGATTGACGGCACACAGCTGTGAGCAGTGTCATACAGATGTGCATGGAGGGAGGGGGACAGGCGACTGAGGAGGGGGGTCAATTTTGGCAGCAACGGCCGGCTGAGTAGATGTGTGTCACGGGATAAACCTACAGCAGTCGGGGCTGTAACCCAGTTTCCCACTCCTCCTGCTGTGGGCTAGGCAGGGCATGCAGGGTACGCGGTACTGCAGCAGACACAGCAAGCGCCCGGCTAATTCGCTGCTCTGCCCCTGTGCGCGTAGGAAGGAATTTCACCGCCCCTATCTCCGTATGCGCTCACCCTCTCGGGCAACTGTGACATTTCCTAAACAGAACGTCACACCTTCCGGACCGGGCTTCTCCACCTTCCCAGCCCTACCTTTGTGCTGAGAACAGCTGTCACCTCCGCTCTCACCTTCTCTCATTGCTATTCCAAAACCCTTCCACTGCAAAAGCATTGCACCACTGCTCCTTAATTCAACTGTCTACCACACAGTCTCCCAACTTTAAAAACTAGGCTCCCATAACCAACTGCCTTAGTGTTCAGCCTTATGGTCAGTTTAGTGTGGCGGGAGGCAGCATCAACTTGTGGAATGTGCAGGTTTGGGGGTAAAGGCTCATTAGCGTGGCTGCTGAACAGTTCTCGCTGCCATGCAAATACTCATTGATTTGCTCTGCAACATAAGGTCTGGTTCAGGTAGACAGGCAGACTGGTGAAATTGAGTGAGAAAGCATAACCATGTAATGATGATCTATGAAACGAGGGGAGAGAGTGAGAGTAAAGGGGTGGGCAATTTGGCAGGGAGGGGGGGCACACCGAGGACCAATCCACAAGTGCTGAGTGGGCATTAGCGGCTTCATGTGACCTATGGCCTGCCCGCACGCCTAAAGCCCAAATCCTGCTCACAATAGCTTCCTGTTCAACTTGGATCACCGTCGTTTTCAAACATCAGCAAGCACTCCAGAAAGCCACAGGGGGGACGCCGCTGACGCAAGTGAGATAAGGGACCGGCGTTAGAGTTGTGCATACTGGTGCAACAGCACTGGGACAGAAAATGGTGTGAAAATTGGGGCAACAAAACCACAGCGAAGAAGTCAGATACGCATGCAAGTGGGCGGAGAGAAGCGGAAACGTTCAGTCCATCAGCGGGACCCTTCATATATAGGCACATTGACGCCGCTGCCAGGAAACATCAAACACTGGAACCTCCTACTCATGATAAATCATGAACTTTTTTTTTTTTTTTTGCTCTTTTGTCTCTTCAAGAATTCCCACCCGTACAATATTGCAACTGCTCTCCTGTCAACCTTGCAGACCAGTCTCAGCTGCCTGGAGGACAAACATTGGGATTTGTCGGGACGGTCGACTATGGTATGGACTGCAAAGTTTCTGTTGCATTCAGGGGCGGGGGGACAGACTGCTCAGCCTTACATGGCAACCAAAGCAAAGCCTTGAGTGTTGAACTGAATTTACACTCAAAGTCACCTTACAGTGCACACTACCATACTTGGGAGAGGGGAACAGTGGGAGAAAAAAAAAATCGTTCTGCTCCTAACTTCCTGACCTTGGCAAAAAAAAAAAAAAAAAAAAA
>NW_015112634.1:239880-276002 GCF_001443285.1 Poecilia latipinna
TGGGGAAAAAGGAAAAAAAAAAAAAATTTTCTGTGTCACAAACCTCTTGAACTAAAAAAAAAAAAAAAAAAAAAAAGGTGAGAATGCTTCAAAAAGATTACCTCCTCGGAGTACATACTTCTTTATGTACCCATATGAACATATGAAAGCTATGGAATGTAAAGAAGTATGTATTCTTGGTGGGGTGCAAGTCCTCGTTCTGAAAATGTGATTTAAAGATATTTTGCTGCTGTGTTTTGATTCTTTGTGTCTATATAGGCTAACAATGTAAAGTCGGGGGAGGGCAGGGGGGAAGAGAATGAGCGCCAAGAGTCATACATTAGCTATACTGTCTCTAGGCAGCTTCACTGCAGCAGTAATCGCTGTAGGGAACTTAATGCTTTCCCAAACTAGCTGACTTGGCCAATAAAAAGCTCTCATCCAAGATATAGCGACAATTCATTGGGTAATAACATAAGTTAGCATAAAAAGGGTTGAAATCCCGTCTCGAGCTTCTTTTGACAGCGTCACGTAGCGGTATTTGCCACCTATGACAATATGGAGATTCCTTGTGACCTTGCTGTACAAACTGGGGCCTCCTTTCATTCTTGGCTGATTTTGCTGCATTACGGCTTCTGACAGTCAGCCAACTGCAACTTAGCACCAACTTCACTCAGCAGTGAGTGGTACGCAGCGAGCTGCTCCTAACTATTAATACCATAATCTTTTCCAGTGCTCCTGCAAGGCTCAAGCAAGGTGACTTGGATCAAATCTCCAACATTGCTGCTCCCTTTAAATTACAAAAATAAACATGAAACTGAAGGAGAGCAAAGATGCTGCTGATGAGGCAGCAAAACATGGTGCTGTTGCTGCATTGTGTAGATTCTATGTTAACAATCTTAACTACAACTGCCCTCTGTTACTCTTGCCCTTACCCACAACCCCCACCTCGCATCAACCCTGCTGCCCCATGCACCCCCTTCCCCACCCCCTAACACCAACTCCCCCCTCCCTTTTTCTGAGTCCTGCTCTCATTGTTCACGTTTGCTATGCTTGCCAAATGCTTTGCCGGGCCGCATGGCAGCCAGATTAGACCATCAAAAAAGTGACAATGCAGGATCAGGGTCAGCTCTGGCCTGTCAGCTGATTCCAATTGTTGACTGGTTCAAACAAAAAGAAAGGCAACTGATATGGGAAGAGGTGCAGAGATAGAATTGAGGTGAGGGGACCGCGATAGCTTAGCATGCAGTTGTTTGCATGGTGAGCTATTCATATCTAGCACTTTCACCCACTCCGGCCCCCATTTCTCTGTCCTTTGCTCAGATCAGAAAACGAGGGACAGACTAACTTTAGCACACGTTTATTTCTCTTTAAAATGTTTTAGATGCCTTCACAAACAAATTTTCATAACCATATCTTGATGCCAGGTTAAATAAAAGCTACCTCACTCCAAAAAGACAAAGATTTATTTTTTATAGATACGACAAAACTAGAGGAAACTATTTTTAGATATTTGAATTTGAATCTGAATGGAAAACTACGTTTTGTGTCAGGGTAATTTACATAAGTTTTAGTTTGACAGAAAACTGTAAATATACTATTGATATTTGTAGTATTAGTAGTAGCTACAATTCTATAAGCTTAGATTAGACATGTTTAAGGTAAACTGTTTAAAAATCATTTTGAAAACAGACTTGATGGATTAAGTAAAGCAAAAAAAAAAAAAGAAAAAGACTCAACCTATATGAGGGTCTGCAACCAGCAGCTTTTTAGCCCCTCAACAATGGCTTGAAATAACTTTGGCCAAAACAGAGGTAATTAAAATTTAGCTCTTCATCGATTTTTAATTAAATTTCTTCATTAAATTTTTACAACACAATTCAACTAATGAACACTTTTTATCAGATTACATACTACATGCTTTTTCCCCCCTCTTCATTTTTTAGAAATCAACAAAAAAAAATCCATTCCATTTTGTAAGTTTGTTTTTCTTACTTCTAAAACCTAAAATTATTAATACTATTAAGTTAATTCACTTGTAACAATACTTTTTAAGAGCAGGTAAAAATGACAGCTATCTGAATTTTAGAGGAGCGTACAAAGGTTGTGACTTTAGACTAATTCTATTTCGTTGCACACCATAAAACTGGTTTTTAAAGAATTATGGTCACCAACCCCTGTCCTAGATGCACCAAATAATAAGTAACTCAAACAGTTGGAAATAAGACAAAAGAAATGAGTTCGATTTACTGAGAAAACGAGAAAACCTAACCTGCAGATGCAAACTTAAAATGAAATTCTCACGTGATGATAATTGGACAATAAACAAAGTTTCTTTCTAGCTAATGAACCTTTTATACCCATCTGTCTGTCTGAAATTTCTGTTCATTCAACACTGTTTTCTGTAGAGAAACTCAGACGGGTCTGAGTTTGTGAGCCATGCCCAGCACGTTTCACCAGGCCATCTCAATAGCCTTGACCTGCTGTCTAAGTGACAAACCCAGCAGATGCTGACATTATCAAATGCTTGGTGCTTGTCGTGCCCCTGGCTTTTGCCCTGTTATGGCCCTTAAATGAGCTGAGCAGCCCCGCCACCTGACTCTGGAGTGAATGTGTGTAAGTAAGCAAGCATGAATGTGCATGTGTATGTTACAAATAGACCTGCCTGGTGTGCCATATCAAGCTGGCCTTATGTTGACCTCCATGCTGTCTACAAGCAAGGCTGTATATCGCTCAGCTGTCACTGGCCACTTGGAGAATATCATTTGTGCCTTGGCAGAAAAAGTCAATAATTATAGCAGCAGAATGTGTTCGTGGCCCTTGTGAAATGTGGTGACAAAAACAACTGAGTTATTAGAAATGAATAGGTTCGGATTTAAAAAAATATCTAATAAATGCCAGGTAACTGTGCATTAAATTTTAAAATTATGTGTAGCAGTGACTTTTTGCGTGCTAGTGAGGGAGAACAGAGTATTTAGTTTAGAGGTACACTGATAAAGGCCTTTTGTTTGTTTGTTTCTTTTAATTTGAAGGTCTACATTAGTGGAAAACCATATAGCAGGCCATCAGATTTAAACTTCCCTCTCTACCAAATAGAAACTGAATTGCAAGATTATTCCCAAAATATTTAGCAAAACTTAAACCTCACAAAACATGCGCTAATGCTTATAATGCACCCTATGTGGTGCGTGTAAGACAGATAAAAAAAATATATTTATTTTCCGTAAGTGACCTGACGATCTCTAATCAGAGCTGATCCAGAAAAAAAAAAAAAAGTCAGATTCTAATTGCTGGTCTAATAACTGGTGCATGTCTAGTTATGCTGCTGGATTGTTTCTAAATGTGCAAAAATATACAAGCAAAGCAGCAAGGCAACGTGTGAAAAGTGATTTTTTTTTTCTAAAAAAGCATTGTCTGATGTTAGAATTCCCAAATCATTTTACATTAATGCTGGATTGTCCCCATGGAAACACAAGAGATCAGTCAGTGCACGCATATATTGAGTCCTTTGCTACAGTAAAAGAAATGTGAAATAAAATCCTGAGCTACTGTTCAAACTGAGCGCTCTACAAGGCAAATCAGCCTGAAGGATTTAAAAGAGTGGCTTAAATTAATGTTGGGACTTGACACCCGCGAGTGCTGCTGTAGGAACACAAGTAACAGAACTTGTGTATGTACTTTTGCCTCTGCGTTTGTCTGTTGGCCGTCTCGGTGACCGGAGCAGTAGCGTGCTTGCAGCAGGGCCCATCTGTCAGAGTCTGTAATTGCTTCATGACTCCAGGACATTTGACTCAAGTGCACTGCCACAGATTATTATGAGCTTTTTTTTTTTTTTCTCAGAGAACATTTTCAGTCTACGGAAGGGGTAAAACTTGGAAAAATGGCGAGGAAGATTAATAGACTGCATTGGAGGCAGCTCAGCTTGATAAGCTGTACCTGTGTATTATTGGTGTGATGGTAAATGGGGTGAAGGTGCTTAATATACCTGGGGTGTCAGATAGGTTGATGAAGGCGAGTAAGGAAAGTGAAATTAAGAGGGTGTACTATTGATCACGTCAGCTAGTGAGATGAGTGGTGAAATCTATTAAGCTGCTAAATGTTTTTCAAATGTTAGCCTATTTATGGGGCAAAACCTTTGAAAAAAAAAAAAAATAAAATCTGAAGGTATTTCTTACCAACAGGTACACTGTGAAACAATGCTTTGCTAAAGCTGGTAAAATGGAACCAAATCACCTCTTGAATGGATTTGGTCCCCTTCAACCAGCTGTAGCTATGCTTTGATGACTACAGGATCCAAGATTGGGTTTGACACCTTCAACAGCGTAAGAACAGTGCTATTATCATCTGGTATGTTTGGTGACTGTAACATCTGTCTTCTTTTTTTTAATGATAATAATAAAAAAATAAAAAAAAAAACACTGATCCACATGCAAAATTGGGTTATTGTCCTCTTTTCCTGACTGAGGGTCGCCTCTCTGCCACACCAGACTACAAACAGCTGTAACAGGGCATTGGCATGCAGCGAACAATTTGTCAGAAATACAACACCAATGTGTCTGTGTAAGAATGTATGAGTATCCTGCTAACTAATCCACTAGCTAACATGACTTTCATTAGATGGTCATCAATTCAAAAGCTTTAAACATAGACCAGACACACCAAACAGAGATTGTAAATAAATATTGTACATCTAAAACTATAATGGATTTATTATTTTTTTAACAGTATAAAACTTTGATTATTTCTTCAAATCAATTGCATGGGTAATGAAAATTTATATTACTTATCATTGGCTATTAATTATAATGCATGGTATCATTTTTACCATGCATTCTATATAACCTTTGTGAGAAAGCATATTTCTGAAGACATGCCAGTTATGAAAAAAAGATTCAAAAATACATCATAATTCCCCTTTCTTAAATGTTCATCACATTCCAATGCCCACAACTGTATTTTCTATACAATTAAGATCCATTTTCCAACATCTCAACTCTACTGCAGGCTGTTAGTTCTGACATTACGTTCTAAAAGCTTCTCTGGTTTAAACAGCACAGTGTGAAGGCTTGCAGACTCCTCCATCTCCTCATATAGGCCAGTTACCCTTTGGGGGTTGTCTATATCAACCCATTTTAAAAGAAAGCTCAGAGCTGCACAGAAAATGCAAATGAGAGGGTATTACAAAGAGGTGGCATCTAAACGACTACCAAAAGCAGTGGCAGGACTTGTTTAAAGCCCATCTATGGATCATGGGATATTAATCTTTTGCTTACAGTACAGTGGGAGCTACTGACTTCTGTTAGCCTGATGGAGGGACATAGATGAGGTTGTGCAAGCCGTGGCTATGGTGAATGCACAGAACACAATGCACAACTTAGATCACAAAGAAAACCTTTAACAGTTCAAAACTACATCGGTATTTACACTGTACTGTTGTGTGTTTGAGTAATGAACAAGCTAAAGTCTGGAAGGACTCCCTGGTGGGTAGAGCTGATTTCTCTCGGTGTTCAGGACTTCAAGTTGAACGATTCATTCGTCACCCACCGAGTTCTTCCTATGAATCTTCTTCAGTCTACTTTCCACACTTGTATAACCCAGCCACGGTCTTAAAACAACTCAGCAGATTACACACGCAGACAACAGGGATTTGACAGATTGTCTGCTTAAACCCAAATGGAAGAATTTCATGTTCATAACTAGCAATATTTTTTCTAATTAAAAGACACCCTTGAGTGATTCATATCTGTCTCTGTGCTATCAGAGTTGTGTGTTAATGGCTAAACTGCAAACGCAGCTTTTACTTTTACACCAATTTGAATTTGTTTTCTTACTTCATATTTATTTCTTGAATAAATTATGTATTTAATATATTTTACTAATGTTTCTTCTAGAATTTAAAGATATTTAAAACTGTCTTTTTCGGGGCGGGGAGGGGTTTCTTTATAGATGCTTATGTCTGTGTAACAACTGACTTGTAATAACACAGCATTTCAGGGAAAAATAATCTAATGCACATTTTAATTTGGGTTATTTTATTTGCTTCTTTTTTTATTTTTTTATTTTTTTTGATCTGGTGGCCTTTATTTGATGGTGAAGCGACAGGACAGAGGGTTGTGTGAGAAAGTCGTCGAGGTCTTTGTCCTTCGTCCTTCGTCCTCTGTACATGGGTCGCGCCTTAACCCTACACCAACAGAGCATGCTATATATTTAAATTTAATTAAACAATAACGGTAACATCTGTCTTACAAATGACTTGTGCTTTTTAGTTATACTTGCTAATGCACTGTACTTTTGTTTTATGAACCCGTTGTATTTATTAAATGTTTCAAATTTTTATTTGAATATAATTTTTTTTAAATCCAATTCGCCATTTCTTCAGTGTAGCTATGTGGTGAAAAACTGATGATTTGTCTGTAACAATCGTTATTTTGACTGAAATTTAACATGCTTTCCTCCATTTTAACTTAATCTTTTAAACCGTTTTGTTAGTTTGTTTGGGGATAAATTTGTTATTAATCTTGTAAAGCACTTTGTCTTTACAGCATTGTATGAATGTTCATAACTAGCAATATAAAGTTTGATGGACTAAATAATACTTTTGACTTGTTTATGTCACGCATGTCAGAACATCCTGTACTGATGCTTTAATTGAATGTTAAATGTTGGAAGTAAATTCAGTTCCTAAAGTTAGTTATACTTCTTCTGTCAGTGGTCTTCACGTGATAATCTCCATGTAAAGACCCTTGATTAGCGCTCCACTCAAACTACTTCTTCTGGGCCAACATCAGTACTTTTTAAGAAATATGATTCTAAGGCAGAAATTCCTCAAAGCAATCAATCGAAACAACTGTCTCTCCACTAAACACGCTTGGACGAGGAGCTTTCACTTGGACCTAGGGAGAGATTTGGGGGGCTTTAGGACTTGTGGACTCTCTCTCCAATATTGCAGCAGCTCGAGCGTGAAATAAAAGTAAATGGGAATACTGGAGATGGGGACATATATCTTTGTTTCTCTGAAAGCGAGGGGACAGAGTGTGGACTGAGGCAGGTAATGCACACACAACACAACCGAAGCCCTGATATAGAAAATGCTGTACTCCAGCACTTTTTGCCTGTAAATCAATGACTCCTACTGAAAACCAGCTTTCTACTGTATGTTCTGAAAGCTGCTTTGCTAACACAAATTATGCACCCTCTGCTTTTAAATATCTACAATTCAAATTGGCTGTGTTTTACTCAGTCTTTCTTTAAACATTCCATAATTGCTTTTATTAAATAAACTAAACGATTTACAATACAGGTCAACCGAGAAGTCTTGAGCTTTATTTTTCTTCTTTGAGAAGTAAAACTCTCAACAGGACGAACCTTGAAGCATTTTTTCCCCACTGGAAAACAAATACTTGTGTCTGCACTGTGTATAAATCTAAAGACTTTAGGAAAAAAGCCTTTAAGTATTCACTAAACTTACTCGGAGAATCTGATGGACTTGGCACATTTATTTTTGCTTTTATTTTATCACAACTTCCCCACCAATGGGAGCTTTTGCATCTCTGCCAATAAAAATAAACATGAAAATGTGAATATAGAGTGCAGTCAAATAAAAAGGCTAAATATATATTACTGGCATGCACAATTTGAATGCATGGCACTTGAAATATAATATCCTGACAACTACTGGATCTTAGCAGTCCTGTGCAAATGCAGTATTACAGACACTGATATACGGCGCGGCTCAAGCTGCAACCAATTTAGGGAATTATAAGACAGTATATGTTGATAAAATCAACATACTTGTTTAAATGTTAGTACAGATCAATAAATCAGTTAGTGTGCAGCAAGCGATGGTTTTGGATTAGCTTCTCCACAGTGCAACAGATGTAGAAAGGAGCCATGAATCATGGCAGGTGATCCACCTTAACTCCATTAATTCTTAAGTCATAGAGAATGTGGGTGTTAGTTTAAATGTCAAACCGCAGTGATAAAATAACTGAAAAAAATTCCGAAGTATTCGTTTTACTGGTTTGGGACATGCCTGTATTGGTCGATTTAGCAGATCCATGAAAGAGACTTGCACCACTAACATAGTGAAGAGGCAGAGAGCAGCTGCAAAACCAGCTAAGATCATACACCAGCTGCAACATTGTCAGGCAGAGCATGAAAGAATAAAATCAAATTATGCATCCTTTTTGTCTCCCTCAAATGTTGAATTTCCAGGCTAAAAAGGAAGAAAATGCTTTTATGAAATAAGACTTTAACCAGGAAAAGTTTGATGTTTCTTACCAACCTCAAGCTCTCAATAAGGCTGCCTAACAGCTTCAGAGTCACTGCAAAAAAAATCTGAAAAGTTTTATAAATAATATAAAGAATAGTGGTGGAAAATGTATGCCAATGTGTGGTAAATCTAAAAGAGCTGATCTTAATCAACCAAATCAAACTGTGGATGTTCAGAACAGTTTCCCTCCTGAAGAACACACACAGAATGTCAAGCATATAGTCAAATGTTATAGCGAACAATCACTCTTAACGCTTTACATCTAAATCCATCATGTTAAGAGATCTTGAACGATCAGTCTCATTTAGATAGTCTCCTCTCTTAGCCACCTTTACATTCTCTGAGTGATAAAAACAGGAAGAAAAAAAAAAAAAAACAACAACCTGCCCGAAATAGCAGCGACCAAGGACAAGACGAAATACTGCTGCAGAGAGCAGCCTCCTCAGGCCAGCCTCTGCTCACAACACATGGTGAGGGACAAGCATAACAGTAAAAGGAAACTACAAATTAACTTTAAAGCCTATAAGCTAAACTACCAGTACTCAACATAACAGACCCAGCCATCTGTTGGCGTAATGGTGGCAGCCTTAAAGAATAACTTGAAATTAAATTGAGGTAACAAACAAAATGTCCCCAGCGAGGCAGCACAATTACACTTATTTAACTTTTAATGGTCTTACTTTAGAGCTTGAGAAGAATCTGTGAAGGGAAAATTCTGCTTCAAGAGCTTCGTTTAAAACGCTTCATTCAAAAGGAGAAGGGTTCTTTAGAAGGAAGCAAATTGACCTTTACAGCGAATACAACACAGCATCAATGGGTCTAATGCCAGATATTCAAAAGCTGCTTACATCAGAGTCCATTTCTGTAAAAGAAGCTGATTAAGTAACAAATGAGTGATTCTGCCAGAGTTGCTTCCTTCCCTGCAGTGAAAAGGCAGAGCGCTGTGGCTTTAAACTTGACCCTCCTTTTTGCATGAAGCTCGACGTTTTATGCATTCCAGATACGACTCTGCCGTTTGTGCCCCAAACTCCACTGATTTTTGTGTTTAAAATGCAGCAACCAAACCAGCTGTTATCGAAAGCATCAAGCATTTAGTGATATCCTGAGGATTTAACCTCCTCCTCACAGCCCGCCTAAATACATCCTCATTACTCGCGCTACAACCGTTATACTGCAGAAAACTGTCACATACCTGGGGTTTCCTCGCAGGGCAGCATGATGTAAGGCATTGAACCCGTTGTTGTTAGTGATGGTGACATCTGCGCCGGCCTCCAGCAGCACTGACAACATGTCATCTCTTTTCTTGCTAATTGCATCGTGCAGAGGTGTGTCACCTTCCGAATCCTAAAAGGGAAACCTTACGTTACTCACTGCCCCGTAACTAATCTATTTAAAACAACATTGCTCTCTGCTGAACTGCCAAAATTGAGCTCACACCACACCTCACTTATCTGACATTTCCTACTTTGAAAATGTAGAAGGTGATAATTACCTGAAGACTAGGATGGCAACCAAAATCCAGCAAGGTTTTAACCACCTGCAGATGGCCCTTGTTGACCGCTATGTGTAACGGGGTCTGCCTTCGCTTGTTCCTGGCGTTCAGGTCAGCCCCACCCCTGTGAAGCACCTCGATGACGGAGCCTTCATCGCCAAACGCCGCATGGTGCACCGCCCGGTCTCCGTCTTTATCCTGAGCACAGCCAAGACAAAGAAACACACATCACGTATTTCTCCACTTCTTAGCTTTGTGTTATTGCTTAAAAAAAAAAAAGCCAAAGTCCACTTTTTGGAATGAATGAACGCAAATGAAACCAACCTCAGCCTCTAGGTCTACATTGTGTTTCAGTAGCAGTTTTAGGACATCCACGTGGCCGTTCTGACTGGCCGCCTGCATCGCAGTGTGTCCCGCACACTGTCCATTCACCTGCAACCAGAAATATGACTGCATTTCAATATTCAATTTTAATCTTTGCAAACCAGACAGATCGCTCAGGTCTTTCAGGGGAGTTCTTCTTCAGGAGCCAAGGACAAAAACTAAAAACTAAACATCACATAGGGGCGTCATCTTCCTGTCGCGTTCATCTTTAACAGACTTCCTGTTAAAGATGAATTGATTTGCTTTCTAAAAGTAAATAAATTTATCTTTGTAGTCTTTTTCAGCTTTTTATATTTTACTACTTCTGCCTAGCCACATTTAGTTCATTTATTAGATACTGTTATCAAATTCTAAGTTGATATTATTTTTCTTTGGGCCTTCCAAATTTTCATTTAATTTTAATGAATAGTCTCAAATTTTTTTTGATTTCATCATCAAAAATATCTAAGCTCTAGTTCATTAATCTACTAATTCATTTAAATTATTTAGCTTGTGTTTCACAATTGCAAATACAATTGTGAAACACTTGCATTTGTAGAACCGTTCAATAAAGTAGGATATTACTGGAAAACCCATTTATTTCAGGAATTTTATTACAAGATGAAACACATTAAATTAATTACACAAGCTTTTAATTCTGTTAATTATGATGTTTTCTCACTTACAGGTAATGAAAACATGACATTTAAAATTTGAATATTATACCAGTATTTTTTTTAAACAGAAATGTGAGCTGAATTATATGTATATATGTAACACAACGCACTTATGAATCATAGTCAACCAGTTTTCCTTTAATTGGCTCTGATTAGTAATCAGCAGGTGAAAATGTTTAGATTTGAGGTCTATCACTGTATCAACCAACTGCACATACTTTTATCCATTTCTTCATTTTGGTTTAATTAAAAAATTAAATCAGATAGAGTATCTCTGTAATGTCTTTCAGTCCTTAGAAAAAAAAATTAAATTGGCAGATCAGACTTGGGGGGGGGATAAAATCTGTATCAGACAGAAAAGGTCTGATCAGTGAATATCTATTTATTTTGTTTTTTAACCTAGTTAAGCTATTTTTGGTTTGCTCGCTTGTTTTCAATCTCTATAAAATATTATGCATTGCATATAACGGCATGAAAAGTGTTCCATTAGTAAAATTGACTGATTGCTTGATTAATGCTAGAAATTCACTGTGAGGAGATAAAGAGATTTGTGAGGGTGTGTTTGCATGAGTAGATGCGTATGCAAGGCTGGGCGTGCATCTTTCATCACCAACTGCAGCACTGCAAGAACTGAGAGCATAAATATTAATGTGGACTCCTCTGGGAGTCTCGAGACATCTCTTGTCCTGGCAGCCGAATCACTTGGCCAGACTCAGTGTGCTCAGCTTTAAGCAAATAATTCCACTGAAAGGCAGCAGGGCATCCGGCCAGCATTCACCAATGACACACACATTCATTCACTCCCCTGGCCCGACAGAGGACAGCACCGCAGACTCAATGTAAGGATTTCTATTTTCCTCTAGAAGCCGCTCGTTTTTGTCTTGTGGTAAATACTTTTTTTTTTTTTTGTTTCCCTGTACTGTGGGATACATCAGAACATAATCCACAACCATGTGGGATTTGTAGCTCCCCACTTGAAAGCGAGAGTATATCGAGGTCTGTGCTGCATTGCACAGCAGAGCTCCTTGGTCCCTCCACCGGGGCCGCCTTAACGTTCTTCTGACTGAGAGGAGTACTGGTGGGAGGATTTATCCAGGGAGACACTAAGACTACTCAGTTGATGTAAAGATCAGAAATTATGCATTTCATCTACAATTATCGATGTGCTCAGGTCTGTTGCATTTTTAAAGAGGAAACAGGGTGTCGTTCTATCAAAAATGGCACAAGTCTCGTTGCAACATGACTAACGCGAGCTCAAGGTCAAATAAGTCATAAAAGTTTTTACAATATCTCAAAGGTCACAGCAACAAGAAACAGGAAGGTTTTGTTGCATCATTACAGCAGCATGAGCGCCATACATGATCACCGTCTGATGAGTCGAAGCCCAGGGGTTTCCTGATGACTTTGTCAGAAAGATAAAGTGGGTGTTTTTAAGCTGGCGAATCCCCTCGTGCTGTCTGGCTCAGAATTTTTCCCCTTCATAAATGTTTATGAAAATGTCTAGATGCATGTTTAAACAAAAACCATGCCTCCATGCGTTAATGCGAAAACTTTGAACAGTCGACAGTTTCTTGAAATTTCTGAGCGATTTTTCTTCCTCCTGTTTTAAGCGCATAAACTTGTGTAGCCAAGATGTAAATAAACCAAATGTAAAATATGGGTAACACTTTATTTGAAGGGGTGTGCATAAGACTGACATGACACTGTCATAAACATGACATAACATCCGTCATGAACATAAAGAAGTCTTTATTAATGTTTGACTGTTGTCATGAAGTGTCATTCGGTAAATAATGACACTTTTATTGCAAAGTTGCTCTAAAAGTTGCATTAAAAGTCCATTAAAAATGCCAACTTTGCATGATTTTGTAAATTATGATAATTTAATGCAAAGTTGGCATTTTTAATGGACTTTCAATGCAACTTTTAGAGCAACTTTGCAATAAAAGTGTCTTTACCGAATGACACTTCATGACAACTGTCATAAACATTCATAAAGACTTCTTTATGTTCATGACATGTGTTATGTCATGTTTATGACAGTGTCATGTCAGTCTTATGCACACCCCTTCAAATAAAGTGTTGCCAAAATATGTAAATAGTACTGTTAATCTACAGAGGTCAAACAGTTCACCATCATCATAGTGCTTCATTATATTACAGTAATGCTGGAATTTGAACTTTATACATGTTTTTACAACTTTAAAGTACAATTTATTGGTTACATTTTATTTTGTGGTATGCAATTAATGCAAAAATTAAAAACACATAAAACCAATTTTTGACCTAGGGGTATGTGAAATATCCAAGTTGTTTTTAGACATCTTTGATCACATGTGGTCATCTGGGAATATTTAGCAAATTTGTTTGAGATTTTTCAAACCTTGTAAACCTTGTAACCTCACTTGTTATTGACCTAAACATATGGATCATATGTTTATTAATGTACAACTATGTATGTCATTGGACCCCATACAAACTTTGACTATGTAAATGTGCATTGTATCTCTACTGTTAGGAATATAGCAAATGTATTAATGGTTGCTATAAAAGTTCAAATAAAAATAATGTATATAAAGAAAAGTGGGTGTGGTTTTTCAAATAGGAATAGAAAAAATTGGACAACACAAACAGACGACATTTTTGAGATGAAAATGTGTCCTTTTGCTTAAACGAAACGGTTTTTGCTAAATTAATAGCATTAATAATGACAGTCCTACATACATCCACATCAGGCCTCTTCAAAATATCCTCCACTTTAGCCAGGTCTCCATTAGCTGCAGCCTTGACCAGCTCCTCGTTTATGTCCCCGGACTCTTGCGTCTCGAATAGTTTCTTCAACAACTGAGACAAACGCTCTGGGAAAACAAGCGGAAACAGAGATTGATTTTATTTAGGTGCCAGAGAAAAAGAGAGCAGTGAGGACAGAGGACTAATATGATACTCTCCAAGCGACAGCAGTGCATGTTCACATGTACCTCCAGAGGCATTGCTGACAGCAGAGCCGGAGGGGGCGATCTTGGTGACAGCCGCAGGATTGTACGTCCAGGAAGTCCCACAAACCTCGACCTTCAGGTCACTGTCAGAGTAGATCTGCTGCACACGGCCCACCTTGCCCAGGGTCTATTTAAACGTGTTGTGACAAACTCATTAGTGTTTGAAGTGTAGCTGTCTTCAGGCTGTGCATAAACGTTGTGTGTTACAGAGTCTGTGAAAATTAGAGGAAAATCAAAGAAAAAAAAACACAAAAAAAGAAGAGAAACCAGCAGCACAAAATGGACTGAGCATAATCATCCAATTTCAAATGACATCATCTTGATAATAGCTATATAGGAGAGCTGCTCTCTGATGATGTTAAGCTGGGTCAGGCTGACCTCAAGGATGTCATCAATAACAAGGACTGCTACTATAGGAGAACCAGCAGGCAGCAAACAGCCCTGGTTAGTGATCAAAGCTCAGCAGCTATTGAGAAGAGTCAATCTGGCATAATGGAGAAAACGAGCATAAAATGTGTCTCTCTGGAAAACAATTAATAAACATTATAAAATGGAGACGGTAACGTCAAGCTGTGAAGGAAAGAAAGAGGATGGGAGGGTGTCTGGTTTATTCTAAAGAGTTTGTAAAACCTACCGGCAGCATGGCCTCAGCCCACTCGCCATGCCCTCTTTGGAGCAGCTTGATGCGGTCGATGTCGTAGCAGATCTGGACCAGGTCTCCCACATGGAACTGGGAGCTTCCTCCTTCTGCTCCGGCTGCAACTTCACCGCTGCGCACTACGTTGGCCTTGGTTAGCACTGCTGGGTTAAACGTCCATCTGTAGAAACAAAAGACGCCTTAGAACGACACGATTAAAAACCACATAACTAGTTTGTGTGGCTTATGGGTCACAGAATAGAAATTCTGAGCAAAACATTTTGTCAAGAAATAATCTAAATTAATAAGACAGCAATTTTAAGCCCATTAAAATGAAGCAATCTTTTAAGGAATGAGCCAATAGGTCCAGACCTGATTCTTTTTCTGATCTGTGAACGCATCATCCCTAAGCCCTAATAGGCAGTGCTGGCATTAGTGTGGCTGCTGTTACTGAGGGTACAAGACTCAAAGCTATTTCCACTAACAATGAGGTGATTAAAGTAAAGTAAGAAGCTACTTAAAAGGAAGCACTAGCTTTATTACACTATATCTGTGTATCAACCAGGCTGCTAAGGAACAAGAGAGAGATAAACTTTCAGCAGATAACAACAAGGTTGTATTTGGTGCACAAATTACAAAGATGCTAAATGCAGTTTCAAATCTCAACTTTGATCTTTTTATAACTCGTAACAATCATAAAAGACCGCCTTCTCACAACAGAGAAACTTGAGGATGTTTCGTGGTGTCTGGTTTTAAGTAAAAAAAGGTCCGTAAAATTCAAGACGTGATAAAATATAGTTTTGTTTGCCCCACTTCCTAATAGCCAGTAAATCTAGGCCTGTCCTAAGATGTACTTGCCTGTTCCCACTGGGGTACTGAACCACAATATCATGGTCCTCATCGATGCCACACACGGTGCCTGTGGTTGTGAGCGTCTCAAACATGCCATCGGTCCATCCCCCGTGGCCATGCTGGAGGGACTGAACGATCTCTAAATCCAAATCAATGTTGACCAGGTCGCCGATCTGAAGACCACCCGGATTTCTGTTTCCATTCTGCTCACCTGGGAGGCGAAGGCAACTTTAAATTTATCGACAAACTAAATGCATTAATAATACATGTTGCACTTCAAGCTTTAAGAGTCTGCAGGTGACCTTAAAGAGAAGTATAAAGGAGATCAATAAAATATACTGGGCTGTTATTTTACATAAACTATACACCACACATTTTTCTGCAATACCTAAAATAACAATATCAAACTCAATGAGTGAACTGAACTGCCCTGTAGTATTAGAGAGAGAATTTATTTAAAGCACAGTGAGCGTGGATCACACTCACTGTGTTCTACATTTTGAGACCAACATGACTGTGCAGTACTGCCATCTAGTGGCTAAACAGATATAGGTGCAAGTAAAACTGCCCTAATGCCCTTGAATTCACTGCACCAGAATAAGAGGTGAGAAATTTGGTGCAATAATGACACATCACTGGCTAACTTACCTAAAACAGGACAATGGTCTCTGTAAAACGAGCCTCCTTTGGCATCCTGGACACATTTCAAATCCGACTGAGGGGAATAAAAAAAAAAAATTATAAAAAATGAGAACAGTAGAATAGGTTAAATAAGGATATAATGCCGTACTAGCAATATTAATGAAGTAGAAACAGAGTTGCATATGCCAACAACATCAGTGCCCTACGGATAAGGTTGGGCAGTGGAACAGAACAGGTACCAACAGAGAGCTTCAGATCTCTGTTACACATATCTGATGACTCAGATGTGTGTAACCTTTGTGGCAGAGTTAGAGGGCAGAGATGATCATAGGATGAAACACCAAATTACTGAATATGACAAGTCTCGACAAATAGCCCCAGCTGCAGATTGAGAACTGCCGCCCTGTAAATGAGTGTTTTCCCCCTTAAAGATTTCTCTGTTTTTGCGGGGGGTTTTTGTCACACTGAAATCTTTCATATAATCACCTACATTTTAATTTCAGAAAAAGATAAAGCGAGGAAACACAAAAGGCAGTTTTCGATTATTTCATTTGTTAAAAGGTGAAATGTCATCTAAACTTGTACAACCGTATCGCATCCTTTGCAGATATTTAACTGAGATTCTTTTTCTAAAATGCTATGCGAGTTGGAGGCCAGATGGATCGGGACACACAGGTTCAACTTTGGTCTCGTCAATCCACAAGTAAATTAATCCAAATGCCTTTAAGATTATCAAAACAGTATTTGGCAAATGTGAGTCAGGTTCAGGTGTTGTTAACCAGCAGTGGTTTTCATCTGGGAACTTCCCCATAAGATGTAATTTCTGTTCACTCTCCATCTTACAGTAAAACTATGAATACTGACCACCAAATGAGGCCTGCAGGCGTTTCAATATTATTCTGGGTTCTTTTTCCAGCTTCTGAGTCGTCAATGCCCTCCTAGAATAACATTTGAAAAGCCTGGAGCTCCTGGGAAGATTAACCACTGTTCCATGTTTTCTCCAGTGGTGGATAATGGTTCTTGCCATGATTTCCTTAACTTCCAAAGCCTCAGAAGTGACTTTCATGACATCTTGAATCAAACAAATATCAAACTATCAAGATGGGAAGCCTATTTTATGCCTTACTCCAGAGGCAGATGTCATCTCCATCCCTTAGAATCTATTAGAATAACAAAGTAAAAATCTGTCATGCAACGAAGAAACCCGATTGGCCATTTCGTAAAAAAAGCAACGCCACCCTCCGCCAATGAAAAGAGGGCTTTTATTTGAGACACGTGTGTAGCTGTGGCCGCAAAAACCTGAAAGTTGACCTGCATGTTCACTTGATCACCCCCCCCCTCCACCCCCAAAGGAAGCAAGAACAGATTGCTTTTCTCATGCAGATATCTTCCCCTTCCATCTGCCTGCACAATGGCTCCTTACACATTCAGCCTGTATGGCTCTCACAAAGGCCTGGCAGCAAAAGAGGGAGACCTCATCCCTGTGGTCAAACACAAAAGCCCCCTAACAGCTGTTCTTTTAGAAGACTGATGGGGACGGTGAGGAAGGCAAGCGGCTTCCTCACCATTCCTTCGAAGCCGACCCTGTACAGGTTCTTGGCCCCGTTGTCCCAGATCACATAGGCGGCGCTGTGAGGGCTGGCGGCGCTCCAGTCCTGGATCTCCGTCACCTGTGGAGAAGAAAAGCTCAGCTCAGATAAAGATATGACACTTGGGTGTTTTCTTCTTTTTTTTTTTTTTTTTTTTACAAACAAGTTAACAGATTTGGTGTTTTAGACGAAAACCCTGATCTATTCTATTGATTCTGGGTCCTAATCACAGCATTTGTCACCACTCTGACTCTCAGTACCTCTTATTTGTCTATAAATATCTAAGCTGCACTCAAGTAACACCATGAAAATTTTCTAAAAATGTGTTAAGTTTTAGTTAATTTTTTTTTATCTCAAAAATATTCACATTCAGAATTCAAAAACCATAATATATTCATATATATTTTTTACAACCATTTGAAAATGAGGTAGGCAGAAGTATAAAGTTATTTAATCCTGACCCCTTTCTTTTATGTCATAATTTTTACACATTATTTTTAAAAGAGAAAGAAATATCAGATCATCTTTATTTATTACACACACTACTAAACATCATGAAAAATCACCAATCTATACATCATGTTGGGAAATGGTTCTGAACTGTTAGCCGTTTGACAAGTGAAAACATTGTGTGTTACTGAAGGCATAAATAACCAATGAGCTACACGCAGAGAACCACAAAATCTATTTAAAATTTGTAAAACAATGTAAAGATAGATTTCCTCTCTCCATCACCAGCAGTAAATTGCTTCCATAACGATATTAGGAGTGTCGAGAGTTAAGTAAATGAATTCTTTAATTAAATAGCTCGCCTTTCGTAAATACTGAAACCCAACATTAATTACTTTAAGGCCGCTTTCCAAGCAAACTGATTAATGGGCCTTAAGATTTAATATTCATGCTAACCTAACGGCAGATTTTGGCTGCAGGAGATGTAGCGGCGGTTTTCTACACAGCATACTGCTGACAGCATCATAAAACACTAATGAGATGCGTCATTAAATAACAGTACAAAATAATGTATTACATTGAGGGGCTGTTAAACTGAATACTCCAGAGTCTGCAGAAGACTCAAATACAAACACCAGTTACAGTGTAAGGAAAAAAAAAAAAAAAAAAAAAAAAAAAAAAAGATATGCACATGATATAACAAAGATATATTGGATTATGTTCTAATGACGTGCAGGATTTCTGCATTATCCAGAATAACATGTAGTTTTAATCCCTCGCCACTGACATCATTATTTTATTTGACTCATTATTTCCATGAATCACTTTTACCGTCTTACATTTTTAAGCACATTGAATATATTGAGTTTAAAATTGTGTATTTGTGCTCATTTCTGGTTCGCTCTCTCTGAGCTACAATTTCGAAACAGTCATATCAGTCAGTGCATCTGATTCACTGTCCAATGAGTGTTTACAATCTGCAGTGATCAAAAGTGTTGGGAGAACATTTGTTAAGTTTTGTGAAGTGACATGATGAGCAGCAGACGAGACAACACCCAATGGCTAATGATGAGTCAGAAAAAACTAATCAACCCTCAAAAATGTGTGTTTTTTTTTTTGTTTTTTGTTTTTTTTTTTGGCTGCTACATTTTACCCTGAATATGTTTTTTATGAAAATGCTTCACAAAGACTGCTAAAGACATTGTAAAGGAAAAGAACAAAATAAGTATGTTTATGTAATGAGATGTTTTCAGAGTAAAATTATTTAGCTGATTACAAAAATAATACGCCGATGAATTAGTCTGGAAAATTTGCAGCTGTACTTTTCTGTTTTTCTATGTGAGCTGTCCTCAGATAACCTCTGCAGCCAAAGTTTTCTACAGGCACTAAAATATATACGGAGCCAGTAAATTAGGCAATAAGTTTTGCACTGAAAGCTCTATGCACAATAGAATTGAATAACAGTCCCTTATTTATTCCCAGTGTGGCAACTCAAACAAAAGCACAAAATACATGTAAGTTAAAATGTGGTATGATGATTTATGCAGGGTTTCCTTGTGAATTCTAATGATAATGACATCAATTACAGTTTGCAAGTTTTAATTCCACAGTAAAAGAAATATTTTTTGATTAAAGTGTTGGTTAATTTTGCTCTACGACACAAGCTTAGTGGCACTGAAACACTACAGAGCTATGCAGCTCCACAAAGAATTTGCTTATTTGATTCTTTTTTTGGCATTCCTTAATGAAAATAAATCAACAAATAGTGCGCAAATTTTCAGATTGTGATTTGGTTTTGATTTTAATTTATTGGCCTTAGTTTTTATTTTAAAGGATATTGTATAACAAACCAAACAAAGCATGCGTGAGTTTAAAAACTTTCTATCAAAGGAAACCCAGCAGATTGTGTCAACTCGTTGCTTATAGCTTTCACTCCTGTTGGATGAACACGTAGCGACAGTAAACAATCGCTGGCACCGTCGCCGTTTACAGCAATCCCTGATACTAAGCGTAAATGTAACGACAGCAGAAAGGAAAACTCCCCTTTAACAGGAAGAAACCTAAAGCAGAGCCTGACAACAGTCTATCAACACAGAAGCACTGTCCCAGGAGCACTTTCTATTCTGAATAAAATGACTGGTTTGGTTTTGTATTTATTTGGGGTTCTGTGTGTGTTACACTAGCATCCACTGGGAGAGCTCTTCCTGTTTTGGCTAGATCCATGTATATTTCAATCAAATCACATACTGTGGCAGAAACTTGTTTTTCCTGCCAAAGGCCGATTGACCTAAGAACTCCTTGAACCTTCAGGTGGGGACTCACCCCGACCAACTATAATTTCAGAGCAGGAAGCAAAACAAAAGACACTAACCGAGCTGAGGTTTAGCTATTTGTGTCTTACCTTTCCTCTCCTCGCATTGCCTCCATCTTGGTCTTCCCATTGCCAGTCCACTCCTCTAACAACTCGGCCACCAGCAAAGATCCCTCTGGCTGTGATTTTCTTTGACTTGCGACGTGACTCCAGAAGTACTCTGCTCAAATGTAGAAACGGAAACAGATGATTAAAAAAAATAAAATAAAATACTATGTTCACTCACTAAAGAAGAGCTGCTTGGTTATGCTGCTTTTGCATTTTGCACATTTTCCTTAAGGAACAAAAATTTGGCATCGCTAAAAGGATAGATAGACTTAGCCTGCTCAAATAATTTGTCTCAAAACTTCAGCTATGATTAACCTGAAGTTCCTAAGCAATTTCTTTTTCAACAGTTGCTATAAAAAATTTAATGAGGTGCACAACAAACACACCCCACCAGACATCAGGAAGGATGGGAGGTGGGGAGACCTCCAGTACCCCGGTGCATTATGCAACGTCTGCCTCGGGGGAAATAAAGTCGCACTAGAATGAAAATAAGGCTGCCAGCTGCTCAGCTTTGTGCTTCATTTATAAAATTATAATAGGCCAGAAGTCTAGATCACTATTCCAACACTGATGGTCAATATAAAATCAAAAATAAAAGATAATTAGAAATGAAACTTCTTTTAAAAAGGTCCAGATAGCAAGTTATAGCAACTTAATAATTCATAATAATGACATTTGCCTGAAAAAAAAAAATGTATATATGACATATAAGTAAGAAGATTAGTTTCAGTTTTTAAATTAATATGGTGTTCTTACACTAAGAGGTACTTGTAGTCTTTTTGGGAGTATAACCAGAGTATAAAAGGAAATCAATATTTCAAACCAATGTCAAATCATTTGCCTCAAAATGAAACATTCAAATACTTTAAAAAAATATTTGAATGTTTATTTAAAAAAAAATATTTGAATGTTTAGGGACTGTAAAAACATTGTTGTAAAAAGCAACTACAAAACTATTTTTGGAAATTTGATTTTCATTTTATGTACAAGCTGCTTCAGTGCTGTATTTTTTGTTCTTTTTGTAATTTTTGCTGCCTCTAAACTGCCGTCTGTTTTCATGTGATCCATTAAATCTGCTGAAACATGAGAAAATGAACAAATTGCTATTCAAACTTCATTATTACAAAGTGCTTAAAGAGAATGTAACTAGACTTTTTCACTAGTTTGCTTGGGAGATCCTGGATGGCTGAATCTACATCATCAGTTAACAGCTGAGGTTCAGGAAGTAAACCATAAATGTGTTAAAAGCCTAAAGATTTAGTAATTCACTGGGATTTATTAAGAATCTTTATAAATGATCTTAAGATCATTTTAAATCACAATGTAAAACTTGCCGACCTCTATAAATAATCTCAGCCTTTTCATTTATGCTTAATGTCCCTAATTATAGGCATGTCATGATGAGTCTTACAACATGGCTGCACACACTTAGAAAAGTCATCAACACTGATAAAGAAGGCACAATCCTCTCACATAAACAAAATATCTAGAAAAGTTAACATGAGATGGATTTTTTTTTTTCTATTAAAAGCTCTGAATCTTAAAATAAGACTAAGCAGTTGCCTGGCAACTGAAGGTTAGGAGCATACAGACAGATTTCCATTGCCTCTTATGCAAGCATACAAAAAGGCTTCTCAAATGTCACACACTCACATAAGGTAACAAAGCCAGAATGAAGCTCTGAATGGTCCGACTGATCAAAACGAAGAGCGGGGCTTGCATTACTTGTTTAATCCACTTTATCTATGGAAAAGTCTAATGTGGCAGACAGCAATGCAGAACAAACCTCTCGCTGCCTGGGGTGGTGATCCTGTAGAATCGGTGTCTCAGGTGATGCTTGTCTCCATGGTAACAGGTTGTGCAGAGGTCATAATTGGTGCACTCTGCGCATTTCCAGCGAATGCCAATGATTGGCTGTTGACGACAGGTGTCACACATGGTTCCATCATGCTTGATACCTAAGGGGGAGTTTGTATTTATAGGTTAACTGATAGAGATTGTAGTGTGTGTGTGAGTCCATCTCTGTACTCTGTCAGAACAACAATGTATGCATTATGTAAAGGGCACAATTTTTTAGGGCATATTTATAATGTGCATAGTTTTTAATATCTTAGCTGCAGTTTTAATAGCAAATAATTGCAATCATGTCTGACTGGCTGCTTTCGCAAACTGTAATGGTTTTCTTTTGCAATGTGACTCATCCTTTAGAATAACAATAACTACAGACAACTTCTACTTTGCCTCTGAATAAATTATACGGTCTAAAACAAAAGGTCATTACTGCTAGTAATTGGAAGTGTAAACAGAAGACATTCAAGGTATAATAATGTTGCATTCATATATATATATATATATATATATATATATATATATATATATATATATATATATATATATTATTAGGGGGCAGTTACAATAGTCAATCTGTATCAACATTTTTAAAAAGTTGGAGTTTCAAAACTGCTTGCATTTTTTTCAGATATGCTGTCGTTAAGAAAGTTAAGAGCTACTTAACTTTCAGAGACAAACTACTACACCTCTGTCTGCAGCACATGTTTTCCTCATTTATGAGTTATGAGGCATACAATTGAAAACTCGGAATTAGTCAGAATGTGAATCAGCAGGCTGGATCTCAAAGAAAACCAGACATCTTTGCAGCATGGAAAAGTCTGACCTCCAATTTTTACTTGAAGCCATCATGAAAAAAAAAAAAACTCACCCATAACTCACCCCCCAAAAATTCTAACTTTTATACCAGTTCTCTGACAAAATATATTCTCTAGAAGCATGTTTGTTTTGTTTTTTTTTTTTTTTTTATTAGTATTATTTTACATGTTGTGTGTTTTGTGCTGGATGTTATTTTAAGGTCCTGGTTTGTCCAGAAGGGCTGACATCCTCTTCACCCTTTGCCAACTTGTTTCTAAGAAACAGAACATCCCAGCTGACTCTGGAGAGCAGAGAAAGGGCTGGGGCAAATAACTTTGCAACCCTTAAAACTGAGATTTTATGAGGACACACTTGAATATGAAGGGAGTGGTGGTGTTGTTCCATACACTCGCTGCTAAAAATATTTTCTCTCTTACCACATTTCTAAGAGCACAATAACCATTAATGCCTATAATCAAGTGTTCCACTGTATTGCATATGGTACTGTTAAATGATAAATGTAGCCAAAATATGTCATTTAGAAGTTTTGTTGTGATTATACGTAGCTTGATGGTTTTCTTACCGTCATCACAACATGTATGGGTATATCAAGTCATGTTTGTTTATGTAGTGATGCGTCAACTTCTTGACAGAATAACACCTTCTCGACAGAACAACACCTTCTCAGTAAGATATTTTAACCGCTACTTTCAGTCAATAAAACTGGCTCAAATGACGTTGAAGCAGGAAAAGCAGTAAATGTGCATCTCTATTATGATGTATTTTTCTTAATTTTAAGTGTACTTACAGTGGCATTTACTTTCTTTTACACACGATTAGTGGTGTAAAAGTAGACGCAATGTAAAAGCAAAAACGAAGTCCTGCTTACTCTGTGGTTGCACCAAGCAACTTTGATGTTCTTGTTTGAGTTGACTAGAAATCACATGAAGGCTATGGGTTTATACTTTCATGTATTAATACGGATATCTTCTTCTATTCCTTCAGTTTCATTTGGATTCCAAACAACTACATCCACCAAAACAAGCTACAACATATTCTTTTTTTTTACCTATAGTACCAGCAAGGACAGTCTGATAGGTGAATCTTCAGTTTTCAGCGATATCTTGATATAGATATTAGTAGTTGGCCACTAATTAATTGCGTCTTGAAAAAAAAAAAAAAAAAAAAAAGAAAGTTTTCCACAGCAACAAAACAATGTGTACGCGCGCACAACGCAAGTAATTGCCGCCATGTTTATTTGTTTACAATTTATATTCACAGAAATGAAGGCTAACTGAAGAGAAGGCTAAAGAAGCCTTCTATTCACGAAAACTCAACTGTTGTACCGTACGCCTCTCAGCGTCAGAAGTTCAGCAAAAACAATTCAACAAATAAAGTTACCTGTTGGAGCACTGTCTAATATTCTTATGTCGTAAGCTCCAGAGCAGCGGTAGTTGGCAGCAGTTCCGTTATCCCAAACAACGACCACTTCTTCTGGACTTTCGAAACTCCTGACGGTGCCGACATGCCCCTCTCCACCATCCTGCTTCCCCCACTTCCAGTCGGGTCCGCGGACCACTCTGGCTCCCACTCCTTCCATCATCGCCCGGTTGTTCCTGCCGGTGGTCATTTACGAAAAGAGCTCGCAAAAAAAAAAAAAAGCACAACAATTCTTCCACGTTAGCGAGCTAGCAGGGCTGATAAGAGCACTGGGTCGGCAGACTGTTTCCCACTGAGGTGGAAGCAAGTCCAGACAGGAAAGAAGCCGGAGAGAAAAAAAATCCACAAAAGCTAACCTGCTGGCTAACCCAAGGAGGGTGCTGGTGGATCCTTTACAAAAACTACAAGCTAACGTTATCTACAAATCAATACTTGCTGTGTGATATTATCGAGAAGGAAAATCTTAACAATCCTCAAACACTATTCAGCAAGCGTATCTTCAGTTTGCAAACAACCACTCAGTTTTCAGCTCCCCTTCAGTTCACACACATTGAAGCCACCTCTTCAACTTAGCAAGCTAGCGAACACAATGCTACAAATAGCAATGCTAACAGTACAATTTCTCCTGGCTTCTCGTTACTGAGAGCGAATGTTCTTCTTTTCGTGGCTGCTTAGCCGTATCGTTACTTTTAAAAGTGCACAAAAAACATCCAACGGGTTCTCCTTTTTTTGCTCCAGCCTGCTCCATGGGATGAAGTCAGAGTGTACGCGTCGCCATTATTCTCAATCATCGTTCGAGCCTCAGACGAGCAACAACTAGCTACGAAGATGCACGATGAAGCACGAAGACGAGAGCCGAGCCGGAGACCGCCTGTTTGATGTGGAAATATAAAGAATGACGTTGAAACATCTACAAGCTGTGATTATGCCTGTCAAGGGTAAATATAAAGCATATTTAAAATATTTATTTTAAACAATCCTGGGCGTTTCCTAACTATGTGTTATACATGTTCAAAAATATCATTGTTTATGGGCCTATTTTAAAAAATAACAGAGGGATAAGTTTAATCTCCTTTTCAGTTCTAATCTTGTTGACACCCCAATCATTTTTTTTTTTATTTTAGCAAAAGAGTAGAACGCTACATAAGGTCCCAGTGTGACTTCGAGATATCTGCATCCACTTAGAACGATTAAGATGGATTTTTATTATACATGAGTAACTTGACTCACTTCCCAAGGTGACATGGCATTGGGAGCAACTCAAATATTCAAAGAAAAAAAGCTTATCTGTTGTACCCCAACATAATTTTCAATTTCAATTGCTTTCATCATCCAGTTAGTGACGACTGGTCCCCATCTGCTGTGTAAACATGTCTGTCTGCAACTCCTAATTGTGTTCTTAAACATTGCCTAGATCTGATATTCTAATTAAAATAAAAAGTATGGTATTTTCAAATTATGGCACTACATATCACAAGGGCTAAAACATATGTTTCTATGTAATTAACCTGTGGGTTTTCATAGATACTTTAACATGTTAACTTAGACTATTAGGGATTTTTAAGCAAATTTTAAAGGGGAGGAGGTATTATTTAAAATTCCCTTTTTTTTTGTTTTAACAGCATGTTATAATGTTATTCCCTCATCAAAAATGCCTAGAATGTTACTTTGATTCTTTCATGCATGTTTGAGAAATTCTTGAATCTCCGCTTCAGCTATTCAGAGGTGCCCAAACGCTTGCTCTCACTAATTGTAGCCTACTTCCACAAAGCTCCTAGCTGCAGTCTCCAGCCGAACGTCCGCGTCACAGAGCATCCCTTCTCCTTTCCCACTAGGCTCCACCATATAAACAGCATCAGTGATTAACAAGCACCTGGTGAAACTGTTAGTTTCCTGATCTTATCATAGAACTACTCACTCCAACACACCTATGAATGGTTGTAATCGCCACAATGGAAAGTCATTGTTGTGATGATTAGGTGAAGGCGGCCTGTTGAAAGGAGCAGGAGCTTCTTAAAGAGACATAAGCGAATTTCAAGGTGTAAAATTGTGAAGTCAGTTTTCTTTTATGTTATGTTTGATACATGCTGCAATTTTATAATAACTGATCATACATTTTCACTTTTGAAATTATGGTACTCAAACGGAGTTAATACTACTGGTTAAATCATTTATGTGTTTGTGCTTTTGCCAGTAGAACTTTTTATGTTCGCTGCAAATAAAATATTCTTTAGTTGCTTCAAATCAACCAATTAAACTTGTCCCTTCCTTGCAGACTCTATGAAATTTTTATTGAAAAGAACTCCCAGACCAAATAAGTCGGTCAGAAAACTAAACTTGCCTCCACATTGTATTTACTTCTTTTTTAATAGCTGAGGTCTAATGTAACTAAATGGCTAAAAAGAAAGCCTTTGCGTGAGAGTCAACTTAAGTACTACTAACATTCCACTAAGTCAAGCAAATGAAGATGTAAACAATCTTTGTGATCCATTGATGCTTGTTGGTGATGGGCTTAACTCAAAACATCCCCAAATCAGTGTTTTTCTTTGGGCCCCACATAATCTTGGGCAGGGTTTGATTGAAACTCATAAATACAAAATTGATTGTAAAATTAGAATAATAAATAAATAAAACAACTAATAAGCTGAATGAAATACTTAATACCAGACTGTATCTGAGAGGAATATACAAAACTTCTCCTCATTACATTGTATCTTATGTGTACAGTTAACTTCTAAGGTTTTAGCACAAGACAACCCAGTCTCTGTTGGGTTGTAATGTTGCCTCAAGGCCCTTTGGATTTCAACACGTTCTCTGTTAATTAAATTACAGTGGATTACCACACAGTGAAGCTGGAGCATTTGGGTCCCTTGTGAGTCTGCAGACACAGTGGCATTACTAGCTGCATCATCAGTTTTAACCGTGTCCTACCACTATATTTAATCGATTCATTTATTTATTATTTTTTACTTTCAAAATCAAAAGCATTTATTATGAATATTTTTACCTAAATACCATATAAAACCATAATTCTGACTTTCAGTCATATTTCTGACTCATTCGGTCTCCAGGCCAGAAGGGGTGTTATTTAAAATCAATGGATAAACAGACTCATAAGTGTGAGTTTCCTGGTGTTGATTTTGTAAATCATAAATGTGATTCATAATAAAGAACTATGAAATTGCTTTGACTTTATAGCCACTTTAAAACACCAGATTCTTACATTTAAAGACATAATCACCAAATTCCTTATTTTGACTTTCTAAATCTATATATGATAGTGTCACAATTGTCAGGTTCAATCACAATTTAGTAAAATAATATCTATTTGAGATGTATCCAGAAGTTTGGCCTTCATAATTATACATTTCAAATTGATAACGATACAATTTAGTTCTATAAGTAGGAGATTAAAGTCAAATTTAATACAAGCCACATTAATATTTGGAACTGTTTACCTTGGTCCTCGTACCACTATCTCACAAGTCTCTCTTGGAAAGTGGAAATAATGACTTTGATTATTACATATCAAATTTATCAGAACAAACCATGTGCAATTACTTTTCAATATAGTGGTGCCTTAAACAGACACTTCTTGACTGAAGTGTCTAAATAATAGTTTTAAAAATAGTTTAAAATCTAAATGCTCTTTTTCTTTTTAGAGGCAAAGCAAATGAACCCATTAAAACCACACATTAGTAACTTCCACATTCTGGAAGTATCTCTCGTATTTTTTTCACAATTGTACAGCAACGTCAATATAGATCCAAGGGGTGTACATTATACCACATTTTAATAATCAGATCAGTTTAAACATATGCGCCCTCACTTTGTGGCCTGCAGGGGGAGAAAGAGCAAATCTTATCAGTGGTGTATGGCTGGTCGGTCAAAGAGCGCCACCTCTCGCTTGTCCATATATTCCACCCCTCCCATCTCCCCTTGACCGTCTCCTTCACAGTTGGCTCGCAGGCAGACGCAGCTGAATCCCAACTGAGCTGGCCGCTGTCCTTGCTCCGAGAGAGACAAGAGCAACCTTGCAATGATCTCGCTGGACTTGAATTTCAACATTCTGACAAGGGACCTTTCACATTATTTGGAAAATCAAGTGAAAGTTGGGCTGTTCGGTTCGGGAGTGGGGTTGTCTCTGGTACTCGGCTTCAGCGCAGCTTACACCTGCTATTATTTAATTTCGGTAGCCAAGGTAAGTCGATGTTAACGCGATTCCGCACGCCAAACAGCTTGCGTGTGTGTAGATGTGGGTAACAGATGTGGATTTATCCTTGAGGAGCATCCTTCGGCGGTGAGAGATGAAAGCCGAATGGTGCGTTCATTGACAGCAGTTTCTGCCGGGAACTGCACATGTGCCGCCGAAATAGACAAAATGCATTTGTCTTGTTCATGAACACGCTGCACATATGTATATTGGCTCCTCAATAATGACTGTTAGATGGCGAGACCAGCCGAGTAAGGCCGATTTTTTGCTGGAAACCGCTGCTGTGTCGACAACGCTTACTCTGCTTGAAGGGTTTTATGTAACACATGCTGTTGCCGTCATTGACCCGGCAAGCTATGGATACTCGCAGCATAGATTTCATGCAATAGTGACAATACTCTATTATACATAACCTTTAGGATAATAATACATGTGTATGAGTATCGTGTAATAGTGGGTTGAAATAAATCTGGTAAATGATGCGTTTTTTGCTGTTGTTTTTTTTTTTTTTTTTTTGTAAAATTGCTTAAAACTGATAATAGTGGCTATTCCAATAATTTATGTGCGTTTCAAATTGAAATTTAGCAATATGATTATGGATAATGAAGGATACATCATCTCAATTAATCCTAATACATCACTAAAAGTATTTGTCGCTAACATTTCTTTTGTTTGTGTTTTACAGTCTCATTCAAATCATCAGTGACAGTCTATTTTAAAGTCAAAGATAACCCAAGCAAATAAAAAATTTAGCAAAAAAAAAAAAAAGCTGTCCAATAAAATAACTACATGAGTAGGTAACCCACACTCCCTTGTTATTTTATTAAATAAATTAAAATGCGATTAACCAGATTTTTAAACTTACAACTTAACACCTAGACCGCATTACAGCCTTACCTGTTGAATCAATCACTAACAGAACCTATTTGACAACAGGAAGTAGGTCAGTCCTGAGCTGAGAAGATTCTAAAACAGATTAGAAAAAAGTAACTAAAATCAATCAATTTTGAGGTGCGACACCTCAAAATTATCTTTTTCATTTAATCTTTTAGAGTTGTATTATTGAGTAAATTTATTGCCTTGAGCTTTTAAATTTTTTTTAAACAGTTTAAGTATCTTTTTAAGCTGAATAAAATAACATTATTATTTAAGCTGATAATGTTGCTTAAATTATCAAACCAAATAAAATTTTATTGGTATAGCACCTTCCACCAACAAGTGCTTTACATCATAAAAACACAAAAATACAATGTCATAGAACACACAGTCAACAATTTACAAGTAAATTTAAGGAAACGTAACTTCTCGCAGTCATTTAATTTATATTACTTTACATCAAAAGTTTCTTTTTGGGTTTTACCAACGGTTTTCTCATTTTTAAATAACTACATGTAAATTTGCACATGTGAGCTTTAATAATTATCATTATTAATGCTTCTACCTTGGTCCATTTCATACAGTGTTTTGTATAGTCATCTTGGATTTTGAGATTCTGTAAATTCATCTTTTTATCCTTATTGCATTATCTTAAATATAACATGATATTTTTTATTATACTGCAAAACTATTCCCTTTTATTTTACAGAAACCTCAACTTATTTCTGGCGGTAAGAAGTTCTACCAGTTTCTAAAGGAGCAATGTCCAGTCGTGTCAGAGACTTACTACCCCACATTTTGGTGCTGGGAGAGTCGCATTCAAACTCTGCTGAGACCTTTTGTTACAGCCAAACCTGGTGTTGTCTATAGAAAGTAAGTTCTTCTCCATTATAAATTGTGTACCACATAATTTGTTAATCTAATTTCAGTTTTTGTACTTTTTTTTTTTTTTTGAAAGCTGAAATCAAAACCCAGCTGGATTCAAGAGTTAGAGATAGTTTAATTTGTGTTAAAGGAAAAGCATTCTGTAATTTATGACAATTAAAGCGCATGTATGATTTATTTAAAATGTATTTAAATGTGTTATTGTTTGCTTACTACATCAATGTGGATTTTCTGTATTTACAATATAAAGCATTTTTTTGTGAAATTTATTCTGTTCTTGTTCATTTTTGTGATGTGACATGTGACAGTCCTTTATGGCATATGAAGCCTTCAGTGTCAAGTTTAAAATGTGTCACATGTTTTGCATAAAGGTAATACCTGAGATTGGTCAGAAAAAGAAAGAAAATCAACTTTTACTGCTTTAAAAAATGGATTTAGGGACTCATAAATCTGTGCAGCATTTTGTGTACAGTAGCTTAATCCCAGATGAATCTGTTTTTGATCAAGATTTGATTAAAGTATTTTTGAATTGGTCTTATTTTGATTTAATTTGGCTGTTTAGGTTTTACATTCTGGCAAAAAACAAACAGTGACTGTTGATTTAATTGTAAATTTTACTTTCTATTTTAAATGTAACCTCCACTGTAGTCGGTCCCAAGGACATTCACAGTGCCCATGCTTTGATGCTCTCTTTTGTCAAGGTGACTTGTATTCCCTCAATGCCCAAGTCATCCTAGTGCAGATCTCTGATATCAAGCTGGGTAAGAACAATGTTCACATTTGCTGAACTTAGAAAATTTCCTCTGGGAACAGCTGGACAATCTCCCAGGGCTTTAATTAAATTATCCAAGGTTGACCCAAAGACGGCCAATGTGAAATCCGTCCTATTTGTAGTAAGCTTTCTGGCTGAAATTTCACTCACCTTGTTTTCTGATGGGAGGATTAGCGATGCACCTCCTCCCACTTTGTGTGCAGGTTTCTGTGTCAGTCCTTCTTGACTTTAAAGTCTTGCCTCGGGTGTATATTTCAGGGCAGGTTCTGTAATTTCATGCCGGTGCCTCCAACCTAAGGCCGGCCAAGCCTATCACTGGCAGTACAGCATGACTTTATGTCCACTGCAGTGTCTTAAAAGACTAGATCCTCATTCCAGGCTACAGCTGTAAAGTGCAGTAACTGAGTGGCCATAAGAAGCTAATGGTGCAGTGCCCTGCTCTTTATCTGAACTGGCCACGTGTTGCAAAGTCCACTGAAAAGATGTTCACGAGACAAATAAGGCAGCAGTAAGTGAGCGCTCTGCTCATATATCCAATTCCCCTTTGACCATCGGCTCTGGGATGGATATAATAAAGTAATCAGTTTACCTGGAACTCATCTGAAGGCTTAGATTGTGCAGAGGACGGAGTTAATCACCACTTTTCCACTCATTTGCACGATTTCCCATCACCATTGTTTGTTTGTGTGTCGTGGGCTTGCCTCAGTATTCCTACGCAATCTGGAAGAGAAAATAAGAGTACAGAAAAATATGTGTTTTTCCCAACTTTATTCTTCAATGTCTGAAAGTTGTATCCATTGTCAGTTCGTCTTTTCATCCATCCATCCATCCATCCATTTATCTATGCCTCTGGTCCCTCGCATGGCATTTATACATCTATTCATTCATAAGTGGTCATCGCAATATGCATGTATATAATATCACAAAGGCAAGGGACTCTAAAGAAAATGGGAATAATTTTAATCAATATTGCCATCACATTTTTTTTTACATTAGTATTGCATTTAAATATTTTCCTGATGTCATACAGTCCTATTTATAATTATGTTTTGTATTTACACCTTATTATTTTGTTTGTATTTCCTTTTAACTCATGTAAAGTACTTTGAATTGCCTTGTTGCTGAAATGTGCTATATAAATAAAATTGCCTTGCCTTGCCTAAAATTAGTCTGGAAGAAAGTTTGAAAATGAGAAGTTTGTAGTCTCCCCTATGTTTGTATGTCAGTGGACCAAAGATGCTGATAGATACAGATGCTGATGCAGGGTCTCTTTCGGGAAGAGCCTTATTGCTGAGCTGCGTCTCTCTCGTCTCTGCAGCGAGCTAATCAAGGCAGCAGATGGAGGACAGATATCTGTGGATTGGTTCGACAACGATGACAGCCTCTTTCATCCCGACCCCACCACCAGGCCCACAGTGCTGCTTCTTCCCGGCCTGACTGGCACCAGCCGAGAATCCTACATCTTGCACATGGTCCAGCAGAGCCGGGATCTGGGTTATAGGTGGGTGGTCTTAGCCAAACGCGCTGGCTGCGGTCCAGTGCTGAGCAGACATTCAAAGACACTCAATCACAGGCTGAAGCTAGCTGTGCACTATGATATCATCTGCTCTCTAGCCTGAATATTCTGCAGGCTTTCTACATTTCCACACAGTTTTTCTTGACTTCTTCTCCAGTTTTAAATATATTAATCAGAAACAGGATCTGGTGTTACTTTAGGTAAAGTGCACCAGCACAGTGGGCTGCTCAGGCCTTTCTAAAGCGCTTTTCTTGTAAATAGTAAAACGTTCCAAGAGCTTGAAGAGTTGCATAGGGATGCAGTTTTTATCTTCACTTTGTTTTCTTCCCATCTCCAACAGCTTGTCTCTGTGTTCCCTGCACTCATTCTTTCACCGGCTTTGGGATGACATGGAGGAAGAGAGCCGGCATACTCAGCATCTTCCACCCCTCACGGTTGTCCATGCAGCTTAATTAATTACAGCTTATCCCTGTACAAGCTTTGCGGCTTAGCTCCGGCCAGCTTCCGTGTCTGTGCTGCAGAGTGTGTTTAAGCGCCCCTCCGTCGCTGCCCCACCTCCTCCTTCCCAACGTGCTGTGTAGCTTCACAAATGCTGCTGACTTGCGCTGTTAGAAAACAGCAGGACTGACTCCGACACATGATAGATGACTAAGGAAATGTAGGGAGGAGAGATGCTGATGTTTTCATTTGTAGTACATGCCTTTTGCACAGCTGGACCCTTTGTTTGACCTCATCATATTCGGAATGTATTTTTATATTAAAATAATTGATTCAAATTATGCTTTCCTTTAAAAAGGTGATGGTTTTTCCCCATTCTAAAAGGACACAAATGTGGTTAGTGTCGATGAGTTCTAATTCTAGAACCTAGAAATACTTTAGAACTTTTGATACCTTTTTACACAGTTTTTGCCAAAATTGTCTTTTACAAATTCTTCACAAGGGGAAAGACAAGAGGACATGCAGTTTTATAAGTAACGGCAAAATAAGTGTTGACCTTCATAAGTCAGGACATGCCTTTAAGAATATAGCAACTCATCCGAGAGAGCTCATATATAAACTCTGGGCAGTGTTACAATGGTTAACACAACTGTAATTGTGACAAATTAGGCGCTGGACAAAGACCAGAATTTATTCTCCAACCACACACCTCAGGGAGGAACGTAGGAGATGTGAAAATAAAGTTCAATGTTAGAGAATTTTATCAAAGAGTGGCATCTCTTGGTCAACAATTCTCAATAAAAACCCATATATTTTTAGTCATCCTACCAGAGCTGCTAGCTCTACAATGAAGTGTTTGTTGAATTTACAGAGTAAATAAAGATGAGTTCATTTGTATATCGATAACATTTATGATAAGTCTGATCATGTACAATTTATGAAGAAGCTGAAACCATAAAGATTTATGAAGTTATTTCTTGTTTTTCTCTTTGCATTACAGATGTGTGGTATTCAACAACAGAGGGGTTTCTGGTGAAACACTACTGGTAAGAGTTCATGAGGTGTTTTGACTTTCAACGTCTCATTCAGCATTAAAACAATTTTTTTATTTCCTTGGCTTATCACCCATAATACAGATGCGTTACAGGGCATTACGGTGAAACTGGTGTGGCTTAGTTTTCTGTGTCAGTGTCTCCAAGAGAGTTCACAGAAAGACTGCATGGACTGAGCACAGACAGCACAGTTTCACAGCAGCGATGAAGACACTTACTTTATTTTAACGCAGATCCTTAGAAAAATAGCAGCACCGAGCACTCCGACACCTGGCGTCATCTGTCCTTTTACACTGGAGATATATTTAGCCGACAAACAAAACCCTGAGCTGGATGGCACTTTAACTGTTTGCATGTAAATTATTGCAGTAGAGTGGCGACATCTCCGTGATCTCGTCGTACTGTGACACTACTGCTGGACCGGGTTCCCAGTTAAACCTCAGTTGGATTTATATTACCCACAGAGGGTTGTCCACAGTCAGAGATTCCTCTTTGTGGACATAAATCAGAATAAGCCGATATGATTTTTAAGGTTCTGCTTGACTGTATTTTTTAATTCGCTTTCAGGATTCAGATATTGGAAAATAATAAAATAATTCATCCAGTGTCATACAGGTTGCTGTGCTGTGGCTCAAACTGTTGCACTGCAGTTTGTCTTGAATGTTGTTGACTCAGCTGTATTTATACACAAGAAAGGAGTTGGACCCTGTTACCTTGGAACTGGATCAAGTAGTGGGAAAGGAGGAATGTTCTCCCTTGCTTCAGTTGGTATTTGTGCTAAAGACTATGGAAATTAAATAGCTTTGGTACAGCTGTGAGTGTGTACAGTTACAATGAAAGCTCTCTATTGTTTGTTATGGCCAGTAATTCTGAATGGCCCACTGTGTTCAGGATTTTCCTGCCACAAATACGCATTTTATAAAGGATTGTATGGTGTTGTAGATTATAATTAGATTATATGGTTGCATGGAGTAGTTAGTTGTTATATTTAGATTGTCCTTAAAGTTGTAGTATATTTTCATATTTTAGTTAGATTATTTTAATATTTGAATTAACTCTGGCTGGATATTTGAGTATACTTCTTATCAGATTTGGTAGATCTCATTTGAATTGATTGCTCTCCTGCCACTGACTCAGCTATCAAGCAGAGTCCAAACATTTTCAAAAGGATTTGATTTTGAATGTATTTCTATTTGGGTGAGTGTTAATAACAAATAACATGCACCATACATTTATAGCCTAAGCTAATTTGCAATGGCTGTTCCCAACTGGGCTTTAGGTAACATAAAACAAAATTATAATGCAAAGTTTAGAACTCAGAGGTCAGGAATGTTCTTAAAGTTTAAAGATCTACCACCTGGCCCATTCCGAGTCAAGCTATGATGTATATTTGCTTTGTTAGAATCCATATTTTAACCACGCTGACATAAGGTTGAACAAGAAGGACCAATTTGGAATTTGGTCCTCCCTCATTATTCCATCCAGTTTTTGCAGTGCACCGGTGCCTATATGACAGTTTAACACTCGCCATGTTGCTGCCTCCGCTGCGCTTGACAGTTGAAACAATGGATTTAAGTGGTGAAGCCTCTCCTTGACTACTCCACTCACAATTCTTGTCATTGTGACCAAAAAGTTAAACAAAAGCTTTCCCACCTCAAAGACTTTGAGGAAATCACAAAAAAGATAAACTGTCAAAATACCAGTGGAAACATATAAAAAAAAAAAAAAAAAAAAACTGGGGAGAAATTATAAAAATGTTTGATGACAATAAGGACTTTGCTAGTGAAAAGAGTAAGCGTATTTTTTACTTGACATTCTTTTACTAATTTATAAATTTAAAACAGATCCCCCCCCCCCCCCCCCCAAACAAATTACCCTTCTTGATTTTTCAAATATTTTCTCTTCATAACATTATA
>NW_015112634.1:279128-309285 GCF_001443285.1 Poecilia latipinna
ATTTTTTTCAATTTAAAATAAATTAAAAGCATCCCCCCCCCCCCCCGCACCAAATCTATACTCCTTTTACATTGTTCCAATAATTCCTTATCAGAAGCAACTGTATGCTGTAGAATCCTTCTTCCACCCTGACAGAAATGATTCAAATCTATCTGCAATTGTCCAGAGCTATTCTGGGCAGTTTATTACCATAACTGCACACACTGCATGTATTTGATTGTTCTTGGGTTATTTAATCAGTTCCTCACCATTTGAAGAGTTAACAAGAGAAATAGTAGAGGAGGAAAAGCCACAGGTTTCTCCTTGAATTCTAATTGTGGAGGCCTTAAAAAGCTTAACAGCATCCTGGGAAAGTGTCCTTGTTAAATGGATTCTGTCAGCCAACTGGCTGGTTTTAAATATTAAGTAACCAGCTCTCACTGATAGCACTGTTTAGGGGGTGGGGGGCTGAACTGCTTTTTTTTTTCAGGGGAGAACACAGTTATTCTTATATAATTTTCAACTAAATGATAATGGCTGAAATTTGTTCATATTGATGATAAAAGAGATTTAAAAGCTAAAAACATATAACCTGCTTACTTACACATAGTTGAAAATCAGCTTTCAGTTTTGGGTCTGCTTTGAGATGTGCAACATGCTGAGAAAAACATAAACACAAGGAAATGTCTTCACGTGTTTCTAGACATATTTCAGTTTAGTTTAGTCATTTTGTGAATCTTTCCTTTAGAGGATTTGATTGAGCAACAAAAAGAACTGGACATGCAACAAGCAAAATTTGAAAGGCTAAAGGAAAAAAAAAAAAAATCTGTTTTTTTTTTTGTTTTTTTTAAGCTTTGCCAGCACATGTCTGAGGTTGGATATTAAAAATTGAGAGACACAAATGCCTTTTCACATGATAAATATTAAACTAGCTGTTTCTCTTACCTCTGAATCTCTCATAGTATATCTACAGTGTAACATATTCATGCACAGCTAAGTAAAAGTGCTTGTACTTGCAACTGACGAGTTCGGATTTCTTTTTCCTCATCTCAGTTGATGCTGTTTGAAAAACAGAGCGCGTTATGCGATGCTTTCAAACGAGGAAAGCTGCTGAGGTTCTAATCAGACTTGAACATTTGTTTACCCTGTGGCTTGGAGCGCATGCAACTTGCCAGCAGCCATTAAGGTCAGCATGACATGACTTTTAGCTATTTTAATGGGGCAATTGAAGCTGAGGGCAGTCAGTGAATATTTGAGTGTCAAACAAACAAGAAATAAAAGAACAGGAGCAGCTCTTAAAAATAGATCCCTTATCTACCTTACAGCTCTAATGAGTGAACAGGTCCAACCGCTATAAAACACTAAAGTGTTCAATTGGAAAATATCCTGTTGTGTTTGTACTGCTCTGCTTGTTTACAACGGTTTAATGCCCAATGAAAGAAAAGTCCAAAAAGATTATCTATTAGTTGTCATGAGTCAGTACTTTGTAGAACCGCACTTAGCTGCAATCACAACTATAAGTCTTTTAGGAAATGTCTCCACCAGTCCCACACACATCTAGAGAGAACATTTTAGGCCAATTCTTCTCAGGAAATATTGGACAGCAAAGATCTCTGAATATATTGACATAGGCCCTTGTTTCTCTGGCTGTATGTCTGGGGTCCTTGCCCTGCCTAAATATGAAGTTCTGCTCCAATTTCAAGTCATGAAACAGCCTCTTACCAGCTTTATTGGAATATTGCCTTTTGTTTTGCTCCATCCTTCTTCCTTAGATCTCCGTAACGTTTGTCCTGCAGATAGAGAAGCAGACCTTTGACTCGGTTACCTTCCTGTCCATTCCAGACCCCGAGGACCTACTGCGCCGCTAACACAGAAGATCTGGAGACTGTTATTGATCACATCCAGAAAACCTATGAAGCGGCTCCAATGATGGCTGCTGGTGTATCCATGGGAGGGTAAAGAAACATTCGAGCGCCGGTAGACAGGAAAAAAAAAAACATTTCAGTGATGATTTTAGACACTTTAGTGCTTTAAATTGTTTGTCTCAGTGTTTAGTGCTGCGTGGCAACGCTAATCACTAATCCCATAAATTGAGGGGTTGCTTTGAAATAGAATCCCTGTTTTCCTTCAGATCTCACTCTTTCTGCTTCCAGGATGATGCTGGCCAACTACCTGGGTCGTAAGGGCCGGAAAACCTGCCTGAAAGGGGTCATAGTCTTCTCAGCAGGCTGGGACGTGTTTGAGTGCACCGCGTCACTGGAAAAACCCCTGGACCGTTTCCTCTTCAACTCCTACCTCACCAGCTGCCTACAAGCTTCTGTGCACAGGTCAGTTGGGGCCAGAGCAGGATTAACACAAGCCATTAACACACCGCAGAAATGCTGCTCCCAAAATACTCTCACAAACAAGCATTTTTAAATGTTTGGCTGCATAAAAAATATATTACATATTATACTAGCCTCTGAAGAACATTAACAGAACCTGCAAATCATTTACAGTCATGATTGTGACGTTGTTGTGAGTGGAATGAGTTGATGGTAAACAAGTTCATGAAAAAAAAATGATTAAACAAAAACTTACTTAAAATAACAAGAAGAACAAAGGGAGCAGGAACAAATGGTGACCAGGTGGATGAGTGAGTGGAGCTTTAAAAACAGAGAAGCTTGATCGCCAACAAGGAACAGGTGGCTGATCGCTAACAGGGTGCGGATGAGTGAGTGGACATCCAGTAGGTGGCGGTAATGCAACTAAATGTTGATTGCCGACTGCCATTAAGAAGAAGAAGATCTAATAGCTCTGAAGAATAACAGGAGCAAGGTTGATCCAGTCAAATAAGAATAACTAAGGCAAAGCAAACAAATTACATTACAACACAGAAAAAAGCAAAAACAGCCAAAAGTCTTGACAATAAACAACAAAAATGCAGAACTTTTCAGACTACACTGAGACATTTACCAGAAGGTTTACTGAATATTTTTCTGCAATTATTAAATCAGAAATCTGGAACAAAAAGTCAAAAGTTCTCTGAGATTAAGCTAAAAACAAGAAGCTAGTTATGGGAATAATATGTTTTAATTTCTGGACGTATGCTATTGTTTCACACTCACTGGACAAGAAATAATGTCAGGTTGGTCAGTAAAGATCAAATGGAGAGCAGGAAAAGTTACAGAAATTGCACATATCCTGCTGATTTTACATCCTGCTGATTTTAATGATTGCATGCAGAGAGGGAGAATGTAGGTGCCCAGCAGTCCCTGGTGGAGAGGTCACAGAGGAAAAACTGTGACTCCGAACATGTCAGAAATGTCTCCACAAACATCCTTTCTTTTCCATTTTAATCTCAGAGGACTTCTGAAATTTTATCACAAATTTCTGACAGAGTTTTGAGGGAGTTTTTTTTCTCCATAAATCCCCACTTAGTCCTCCTATATTTATGCTCAGAAATTTAATCAAAGAGATTTTGTCTTTGTTATCCCAATTTAAACATGTTCCAACATGAAGGAATTAAAAATGTTTTACATTAAAATATCTTAAACAATTATCAGACTTTCTGTCATTTTTCTCTGAAATATACCCCTTTCCTTTTGTCTTTGGTGTGAAATGAACTTAGAATGGTTTTGTAACTTCTAGATAAAAATCATATTAGCTCTGTAGAGGTAGGGTCAGTTTGACCAATGTTCCTCCCTGCAGACACAGACCAGTGCTTGAAAAGTGCTACGACATTGACCATGTCATGAAGGTAGGACCATGTCTGTCATGTTAAATCATGTGGAGCCATTTCTTAAACATAAGCCGGACTGAGTAGTTTTACCTGCTCTGTACAGGCAAAGACTATCCGAGAGTTTGATGAGAGGTTCACCTCCATCATGTTCGGATATCCTACTAATGACGACTACTACCGCGATGCCAGTCCTGTGCACAAGCTGAAATCTGTGCAGGTGCCAATGCTGTGTCTGAACGCTGCTGATGACGTCTTTTCTCCATCTCACGGTGAGCTACAGTAGTTTTCTTAATTGCACAATTACACATAAATAGCTTTGTGTTGGTGTAGGTGTGATATGCACCTGACGCTAGTATTGCCCCAACATCCCAGAAATGGCATTTATGCTAATCAGACTCACATGAACTGAAACTGGTAGACTCACATCATGCGAAACCACAGGAAAGAGGGCATTGAATCCATTGTTTTGTTTGCAGCCATTCCAGTGGAGGCGGTGAAGCAGAACCCTAACTTGGCCTTGCTTATAACCTGCCATGGAGGCCACATTGGCTTCCTGGAGGGTCTGTGGCCACGACAGAGCACTTACATGGACCGAGTCTTCAAGCAGTTCGCGAAGGCCGTCATTGAAGAAGGCGGCCGGCTTAAAGACCTCTCCTGATAAGACAACTTAGAGTGGTCCTCTCGTTTCATCGTCACCCATGTTTTTTTTTCACTACATTCCATCGTTTTCTTCTTCCATTTCCATCCTTTTTATTGTTCATTCCCAGCTCTCTATAATTCCTTCCTTCCTTAACACCAAATGTTATTCAACTTTATTGTTTTTAGCTTTCTTGCCTTGTCTTGATGCTATCTTTGCCTTACATTGATCCGTTCTATTCCTCCCACTGCCGCAGGCAAAAAAAAAAAAAACATCGTTCTTTCTTATTTAAAGGGCATATTATTAAATGCAGTTCTTATGTTGCGTTCAGATTCAGATCATTTTTACTCTCTAACCGTAAACTCAAAGATAGGCATAGCTGCTCATGTCAGTGCTGAAAGGTTTAATATTTCTCATATTGTTCAGCCTAAGAATTTGGTGGTAACCCCGTGCTATTTATCTTTTTTTCCCCCCATCAAGTTAACTCAAGTACTGTCTGACTTATGTAACCTTACGTAGTTTTTAGCACTTACATCAGTAGGATTGTAGCCCTCAGGGATTTCCTTTCTTTTTTCTCTCTTGTTCCTCTCTTTTCTTGTGAAATGTCACTTTTGTCAATGTGTTCTCCTTCATTTTGCGTCGTACTCCACCTTTTAAAAGTAGATGTTAATTAGCTGTTAACAAAACATAATGTTGTTTCTTTTGAGTTCTAACTGGACGCGTGAATTATGCTTGTATGCTTTCTTTTAGAGAGGTCAGAAAGTTGATTCCATGTCCTATTAAATGTGAAGCTGCTGTCAGGAGACATTTTGCTATAAGGAATGAAAGCAGAAAGAAGAAATCAAATATAGATGTACACACCTGTGAAATATTTGGTATCTTTAGATACATATATTTTGGCAGTGAAAGGGGGAGTATTTGAGTGATTCTAAATTTTGAAGACATAAACAGATTCTGTACATTTGCTTGGCCTTTTGTCTTATTGGTTTCAAGGATAAAATTATTAGGATTTATTGTTTTTAATTTATACAAGGATGCCTTTTTGGAGCCATTTCTGTATCTTGACTTGTTCTATTCCGTTCTCTTTTTTTTTTTTTTGATGATGATAAAAGATACACGCTTAAACCCAAAGAGACCGAGGAGAGATAACACTTTGCTTTCAGTTTGCATGCTAATTGACAGCTGGCTGTAGCTTCACATTTAAACAAACATGCAGTGTACCGATGACAATGACAATCTACTGATGCGATTTTGTTTCATCTGTGGGTATATTCTACATGCACTTTTATTTTAAGTTCTTTTACTTTCACGCATACCAAATAGTTTTACAAATGGAGAATATGGAGAAAATCTGATCCATGACAAGGAATGTAAAGTTGCACTATTTAGTTGGTACTACCATGCCTCTAACTGTCTAACGCAAGGCACTTATTTCCTCAGAGCTATGACAGTGAAAATCCTAAAGACTCAATAGAGTAGAGTGCGAATGCCATGAAATTTATTTTGTGAAAATGTTGGTTATTTATGTGGCTCTCTGGGCGCTTTATACAGCTTGAGTTAAATGAAGTAAAATGTGAGGACGTGGTTTGCACATTGGCTGTCTGAAGTGGTGTTTGCTGCTTTAAAGGATGTGTAGCTTGTATTGTTTCCAGCCACTTTTGCTTTCCTTTGCCAACAATGATCAACGGGCTGGCTACCATTAATGAGTTGGCATGGAGGAACTGAACACTTATGACTGGTGGCCAGAATTTCAGTAACAAAATGCATGAAGATAAATTGACTACGTTTTCCCGTTGAATTTTACTGTTCAGTTGTTTTGCAAAATTAGCGCGTGTTTCTTCATCATCACGTCCTGTAACTGTAGCACTGAAGGCAAGTTTGTTTGTCTTTTTCCTTTTCATTTATACTGCACTTAATTTTGTACGGCACACAAAAGAAGACGAGTAAACATTTGTTTAAACTGTGCAGCAATAAGATTTTAAATATAAAATCTGTCTATAGCATAAGTACTACTGTATTGACATTACCATCTTTAGTGTATTATGCTGTATTTATTGAATTATTAAACAAAGTCTAGGTCAATTTGCCTCCTGTTTCCTGTGCTTTTGATTGCTGAAAGCATTTTCTCTGCAATGTGGGTGGTAATCTTTCTGCGGTGGAATATAAACAATAACCACGCACCGTCCACAATTACAAAGTGAAAGACTTCCTCTCTTTTTCCACATAAGCCATCTCAAAATCACACTGAGAGCAAGGCATTTGACAGTCTGCCATTGGAGTGGGTTTACTGCAGCATTAGTGTGTGACTGCAGGGTCTCGCATCACAACATTAGCTTTCGGTCTCTGGAATTGACTCAATCCACGCTGGCTGGCTTAGCAGCTGATAGGATATGCATCACTGCAGTGGTGGATGTTATCCACAAAAGGCTAACTGTAATCCTGCAGTACTCTACTTACCTAAAGTGCAATCCCCCAATAAGTCCACTGACAGAATTTGGTTTTTAGCTAGATGGTGTAGGGAAGCATTTGGCTGAATTGACTTGAGTGAATTTGTTTTACCCTGAGGATAAAACATAATAATAATCTTGCTATTTGGTTTATGCACTACATCTCTACTGGTAGGGTTCATTACATTTACAAAGCATATTTGCTGTGTTCTTTGCTATGAAGTTATTACTGTTTTTTTTTTTGGCTTACTCTGTACAAAGCTGCAGTATGTGCTAATGTCATGAAACACTGGGGCTTACATAAGTCTTTCTTATCACACTAGCATTTAATACTACAACCATGCTTATGACCAAGAAAATAGCTGTGACCTGACTATTGACTGATGGTGTCGCATTCTGCTCAAATGCAATGCTATGAACAACTAATCATAAGACCCATTAAATTCAGCCACCCATATTTAACCAGTTAATACAATAATATTTGTTCTGCTTTCTGTGGAAAGCCCGCTTTCTTCATGATTCATGATCATCCTACAGAAGCTTATGCTGAATCTTTGCTTGGATTACCTTATTTTTGTTTTATGGTAACACAAAGCTACTCTTAAATCTAACAGAAAACAGCTTATGTTTGCTTAAGTGAATCTATTAGAAACAGGAACAAGACTGGAGTGTGATTAGTGTCTTTAAAGTGAAGTAGTTTAGCAAAAAATGTTGAACATCATCCATGAAATAAAAATACTTGCACATTTAATACATTCTCTAAGTATTTAGATGTAAAACAGTTTGAAAGTGTCAGGGTTCTTCTTTCTATTACTATTTAAGAAGCATCTGAAATCTAACATCTCTTACAATTAACCACTTCTTTAGCTTTTTGTCTTATAAGCACAATATAAAATGAGCAGAAACTAAAGTGCAAGGCACTTATTACTGGCCTGTCTTTGTCATCCTAATCTGTCAGGTGCGGGCTGAAAATAGTCATGTGTCATATCGCACTGGAGCTGTAGGTAGATGGAATGTGCTCTAATATTATCTCACAGGAGCTGAAATAGTACTGTCCCTGGACTGGCAATGCTCCTATGCCCTTGCAGCACTCCGAGAGAAGATTCCAGCAGACATTAAGAGACCATTTCTCTTATGTATGATTAGTGGGATTACTGTGCATGGACACAGTTTATCTGGAGATGTGTTGAGGAAAGAAAAGTCGGCGAAAGAGTTTCAGACTGAATAGGTGTGTATATTTAAACGCAAACTAAACTTAGATCCTAAAATGAACTTTGACAACGCTGCTGATACTTTGAACTTTAAATCCCATCAGCACTAAATTGGTGTGTCTGAAGCCCAACTAAGTAAAATGCATTGGAAATCGAAACTTAAAAAAAAAAAAAGAAAGATCCTCAAAGTTTGTCCTTACGTAAATATTAGGAAGTGAAAACAGTCATTTGATGCTGATTTCCATGTTTTGTACTTACTTTTACACTTTAATCCCTTTCACAGATTTGCTCCCAAATTTTGGCTCTTTTAATATTCCTGCTACTTCAACATCTGGGTCTACTTCAGATCTTGCATTATTCAGACAACATTTTCAGGGCAAAATGTTGTACCGTTCTTATCCTGTTTGAACTGATTTAATGTTAAACTTGCTAGAAAGCTAAGTTCCTAAACTTTTAGGACGTCATTGACAATAAACTGAAGATTTTAGCTGTGATTGGCAGCTAAGATGTTTAAACGTTAACATGGTAGATCAGACTGAAAACATTATTTTTGAGTAGTGTTTTATCTTTGAGACAAATTTTAGTATTGTCTTTTTGACATGGGAGGAATAACAGATGAGTAAAAAAAAGCCAAATAATTAGTTAAGCCTAAGCTTATGAATATTTTTGAAATTTGGTCGTTTACACCAAATTTGATCCAAATATATGCATTGTTACACCAACTAATTTAATTTTCTAAATCCTACATTTATTTTATTAGAGTGGAATTCATGAGAAAAGTCAAGCAATAGCAAAAGGAAAAACTCAGAAGTCATTTTTATTACATTCATAATTTTCAACAACAATAGGACTCTACTGTTATGTTATTCACAGCCAGCAATCACAATGGTAAACATGAGGTAGATCAACCAGGCACCAAGGCTACCACTGAGCTGCACAAGACATCGAGACACATTTCAGCGAAGATTGTGAGAGCAAAGTTGCATATTAAGTATTAAATTATTTAAAAAAGAAAAGGAAAGAAAGAAAAAAGAAAGAAAGAAAAAAATAATAATGCTATGGACCGAGTCTTATGTGTGGAATATTTCTGAGGGAGCAGTTGTTTGCTGTATATTATTCAACTGGTAACTTGAATCGTGCAAGTTCACATCTCCTACCCTCCAACAACATTCAGTATATCTAAAACAACATCCATTTGGGTTCCTGTGCAATGCCTTCACAGATGTTTTTGAAGAGGGCAGTGGCCCCCCCGCCTCAGAATGCAATCAAATATCTCACTTGAACATGATTATCAGTCCAAAATACTAGTTAAATAAATAAAGACAAAGAAAAAGCTCCTCTATGGACCTGATTTCCATTTGTTGATGATAACTGAACGAATGGACACAAAGGGATACAAACATATTTTCATATATATATCTAGGTAGATTTCTTCAATGTTGCCTTTTTGCAACATAAAATGCAGAAAGACACAACCAAAATACACTGGCAAAGAGTATCACAAGGCTAAAACATAACATCATAAACCGTCAGTCGGTAAGGGGATGACATAATATATTAATAATGTAAACAAAGATTTCAACAGTACAGTAGTTCAAATTCTAATCGTTCCTTCTTACTTTCAAACATTTCTTTGACTTGTATTTTTTATTTTATTTTTTTCTTCATTCTGATTGGTCATCATGACAGATTATTTGTGGCTGTGTAAAACAATTAAGGCATATTCTTATGACAACCCTGTGGAGAAATACACAAAAACACTTTTCAAGTATGCTTCTTTTTTAACAGTGTGACACCTTATTCTTCCTCTGATTACCCTTCCTATCAATTGCGGGGGATCAGCTCAAGCTATGCAAACAGCGAAGAAGCCAACTGCCTCTAAACACCACAACAGGAGCAGTCCTAGGCACAGTTAGAAGCAAAATAAAAGGCAGTGACGGAGCTTGATTATGACATTTTATTTCTCTGACCGTTCAGGATTTGAGTCAGCAAATGTCGAAATGCAAATTATTTACTCTAACACATGGGCTGCTCTTTCTGATTGGCATTACACATACGCAGATACACTTTTTTACATTCTTTAATAGTCGTAGCTTGTAAACTCCCTTAGCTGTGACGACAGAAATTAAGTCATTTGGAAAGTACGACAGCACTCACGGCTTCTTCTTGGAAAGATTATCAATGCCACATTCATGCTTTAGAGGCACAGTAGAAAAAGAAGAAAAAAACGTAAATCTGCTAGATTAATAGTTGCTTACTGGTCAAATCCCATTGGTAAAAGAAAAGCATCAGCTGCTAATAATGTTGGAAATTGCTTGTGACGCAGCCTCTGTTGTGATATCACTTAGCTATGAAGCGTTAACGAGCTTCTTGGAGTTTCAAAGGTTGAACTGGAAAGCAAATGGAGAAGGCAAGGTGCAGCTGAGTCTTTGGTGCCAACATAAGTTAATAAGCAGAGAGAAGAAAACATAACGCCTTAAATCCCTTAAATCTCCCTCAATTTGTAACCCTGAGATAAAAACATATGACCAGACTTGGACATACTGGATTTAAAGTTCATGGACAAATGGATCCCCATTAGTCCTGTATCGGATCCATATTTGCCTCAAGAAAACAAGCAAAGCTACAACTGAGCTGTGCTTCTTATAACCTGGTGGCAGTTTTCCTTAAAGTAAAAACAAGTTCAAGTGGAGATGAGTCAACAAGCAGGCATCAAAGGAACTGCTGCACGGGAGATCCAAAAGTACTCCTAACTGTGACCGAGATTCTCCAGCTGCGCAGCTACAGAACACTTGTGGGTTCAAACATGGCGGCCGGTCAGGAAGAAGAGGGGCCGATCCTCGCTACAGTTGGCCGTCTGAAACTCGTCCCGCAGACGAAACTGCCACTCATCCTCCAGCTCCAGGCGGACGATGGTCTGACGCAGGGAACTTCTGTCCTGGCAGATCACACAGAGGGTGGCGCCTGAGGGAAGAATCAAGGTTATCCCAGTGGCTCTGGAAAATATTCACACCACTTAAACGTTTTTTGTGCATATTTCCATGTTACAACCATACACTTGTAAGACTGTGACAACTGCTGTAGTACACTTAAAATGATACATGGTGTTCAAAATATTTTAAATAAATATATTAAGTATTTTTAGATTCAAAAAATGTGAAACGCATGATGTCAATTTGTAGCCTCTTTTTTTTCTGAGACCCAACTGTATTACATATGCAACCCACTAGATGTTTATTTGTAAAAACCAAAACCAAATCTCATATACCAGTCCTTCCACTTTGTATTATTACCATAAATAAATCCAATACATTGAAGTATGTGGTTGTAATTCCACAAAATAGGTAACTGTTAAAATTTCAATCTGCAAACATGGAGGCCTGTCACCTTTCAGGAAGCGGAAGTTCTTGAGGAGTCCGGAAACAACGAAGGAGTCACACAGGTAAAGTAGTAGGCCACTGAACACCAGACCCTGATGGTTGAGATTGGTGGAGTGTGGGCGAGAGTTGATGTAGCACACAGAAATCTGCAAAAAGAATGTAAGACACGTTATCACTGCCGCTAGAGTAAAATAAAGCAAACAAGAGGTGATACGTATTGCCTAGAAACATTCTGAAACCTGTGTCGGGAAGTTTCTGGGTTCATCAGAACAAACAACTGTGCAGATTGTGTGGAATAAAACAAAACAAACCAAAAAGAAGAAATGTTTACATAAGCAAACTGTTTGTGCTGAGGTTGTGCAAAGTCACAAATATGATCTCATATACAGAAGTTGCCTCGTTAGCATTCGCCGTCGGCACATGTGCTTGTAAGCAGGTCAGAATGTTCTTTGAAAAGTGACCCAGCAAAGACGTCTTGTTTAAAGATATTCGACAGAATGAAATTTTCAGATTTAGAACACAGATATAATAACTCCTACAATACTCTTACCTCTGGGCTGAGGTTGAGGTAACTATCGATGGACAGAACTGGGTTGTTTCTGTTCTGAACGGCTTTCGGAAACAGTCTGCGGCTGCAGCTCTGCAGGAAGTTTTCCAGCAGGAACTGAGCCGGGGCGTCTAATAGGGTCTGTTCGCTGTCTGGGGCACAAACGTACTGAGACGGGCTGATCGGAGCCTTGTTTTCAATTTCCTGAGGAGACAAAAGTAGGCTCGGCAGGGTGAGGTTGTGCGTTGCGGAGCAAAAAGAAAATGTACATATTTTTATCTCTTTGACAGTCAATGACGCTTCAAAATACAAACGAAATGCTCACCACAAGTTTCGGTTTGACTACAAAATCTTTCTTCCCCCCGACTGGAATGTGTTTTTTCATCAGGAAAAAGTTGTTAAAGCGGCATATCAGCAACCCGCTGCTGTTCACCCTCAGATTAAAGTCCACCTCCTCACAATCGTACCTGCACACGGCAGCGGTGACCAATAATCAAAACTACTGCACACGTTATTAACAGCTTAAAGGCGGACGTGAACTTACCGGTTGAGGTCATATTGAACGTTCTGCGTCAGGTCCACATTAAGGAGGACAAAGTCGTGGAGGTGACACCGACTGAAAGGGTCTTGGGGAGTCTTGTGGGCCAGGCTGCTGCTCCACTTGCGGACACCGCAGATAGCATACAGGGAGATTTTGGGTGTGTTCTCCATGTGCTGCAGCACTGTTTTCAAAGACACATTGGTGGTGCCTGAGCTTCCATCTGAGGTTTCACTGAGAAAACAAGTGAAAGGAAGAAAGGTTTCAACTTTAACAGGTCTGTAATTATCATAAAAAATGCAAAGTTTAAACCCCTAACAACACAATCCTGAATGCAATGTGGAAAAAAAAATGCAAACTGTGTAGCTATTTGGGTAAAATGGAAATAGGGTCGACAAAAGACAACTAATATCACCATCGCACGTCATCAGTTTGAATCATTTTTCTGGTGATGTTTAGTTTTTAAAGACTAGTTCATCACAGACAGGTAGTACTGGGGACTTCTCTACTGAAATCTAGCCAAGATAAGGCGGTATAACCTCAAAAATAATAATTAACAATTTGTTAAACTTATAAACTCCAACAGTCACCAACTGTCGAGACAAATTGCACATGGTTTGTTTAGCTTGTCTTTTCATTTCAGATATTGTCTCCCAATTTTGGGGTTGGGGGAAAGCAAGGTTATTCCAGCTCTGTTCTACCTTCCATCTGTCGGCTGGAAGGTGTTCCACAGCACACACGAGTCGTCCATCATGACAATGAAAGGCCATACATCTTGTCTCTTGACACCTTGCTCCTCCAGGCGGTTCCTCTCCAGCTCTAGGTTATGGTATGACAGCTCTTTGATCATGAAGCGAGCAGCACCTTAAACAGACAGGAGCCTATTACTCTGTGTGTCATTCATATTTGCTTAAAAGTACAACATCCAGAGGTTCCTCTAGCCATAGCAAATTGCTGATGGAGGCAATGAGTATGCCCATGCTGTCCTTAAATTGCATATGCATATACAAATGAAATGTGAGCTATTGCAGTTTAATAAAAAGCAGAAAGTCACAGTTTTTATGGCACAGAACACAGTTTACGTTGCATGTGTGTACAGCACAAACAGTTTGTCCTGAATGAGAACACTGAGAGGGAGCCGCGCTTTAGGGGTCAAGGTGACACAACTGTGATCTGTCAGGTCGCAGCTTCGCTCTGCTGCACCTCTTTCAAGCAGAGCACACACTTGATTGGCTGCTCTTCAAATCACCTTATTATGCCATTGATGTTGTCATACAGGGCGACTTCCTCAGATTGGCTAAAAGAAGCTTTTACCCTTCATCTTTACAAAAGATGCTCAAAGTCACAAGAGTAATAGCCAATGACCCCACTGGCCTACATGCTGCGGTTATTATCAACATGATGGGATGTAAACAGAAAGGTTGAGAAACCTACAAGCCACATTCATATAAATATACATATATTTGTATTGTATATACAAATATACAAGAGCTAAGTTCCTACACTTAGCTTATGTAGGAGTTTGTAGAGGTATTTTCAAATGTTATCTTAATATTTTTTTCTCTGTGTCCTTTAATTTGACTATTTATCTGCTTTCAATACTCTTCTGCATTTAAAAGATTCAATAGTGATTAAAGAGATGTGTCCGTATCTGTGGCATAATATACTGTAATTTTACAGCACACTCCACATTTATTGGTAAAGGTCTATAAAAAGCCATAAAATAAGATTATTTTGTTGAAGCAGCATAACTCTGAGAGTTTCAGAACAATGTAACCTAATGCTAAGAAAGTAATTTCTCAACAAAATCAACAGTAATGCGATAAATGGCCCTCCTAAAAAGTAGTACTGATTAAGATTAATTAGAAAAGTACATGACTACTTTTTAATGGATTATACACTTCACATTATAACACAAGGAATAATACTGTCATGCAAAGAATAACTGAGTAAATATAAAAATCAGTCCTCAAATGATTATATAAGAAAGTTATTCAAACCAATCTGAGGCTATGTTAAAATGTAATGGCTCCCCTTGCTCAGTTAACAACTGCATGAAACAATTAGGATTAACTTCATTATTTGGAAAACTAACGAGGCCAAAAGATCTCAAAAAGTAACACACGTTTTGATTATGTTCTTCAATCAACAGAAATTGAAGAAAAGATGAGAATAAAAGTCACTGACATTTATCAAGAAAAGAAAGAGCCCAAAGAGACTTACTGAAGAGGACAGTAAGTGAGGTACAAGTAATTTCCCAAACTCACTGCTGCAGTGACGAGCAACAAGATAATGCAAGTTAAATACAAACTAAAATTTTAATTTAAGGTCTTCTAGACATCTTTATCAGCATGGGAAGTAAGTGTTTCTCACAGACCCCTAAGTTTACTGGTCTTGTTAAGAGGGTACGCCGCTCACCAACTCCGGCACTGTTGAACATTGCTGGTAAGACGAGCAGGATGTGGTTGGGCCAGTACTTCCTGTAGTGGGGCATTTCAAACTGTTTGACCACCAGGATGTGCAGATGAGTGGCGCCCTCCATGGCGTGGAAGAGATTGAGCAGCCCGTGCTCTTGGCGTCCGGTTGTCGGGGTGAAGATTGGACTCTTCAAAAGATCAGGGTTCTGTGCAGAAGCATGAAGACAAATGAGTATCACCACTTCTCCCCATATAAGACCTTGCTTGATCATACATTATGCTGATGACATATTTGTATAGTGAACTTCTTTTATCCGTCTACTAGCCGTAGAGACGGATTATCTAACCTTTGTGGAGACGAGAGGCAGTCGTAAACTTTCCAGATGGCTCCCCTGATGACTGAAAACAAAGTGCTGCTCCTTGGCTTTAGGAATGAAGAACTGGAGCTGGACCTCCTCTCCCAGCATGGATGAGCAGAAGGTAAAAGCGTGTAAGGAGCACTCCGACAGCTATAACACACAAATTCAATATTTGTAGAGAGGAGATTTTAGAAGATGTCTATTAATCATAACAGTTTGAAGGAAATCTGCATGCAGCTCACCTGTGTAGTAGGAACTGCCTCACAGTATTGATGACACTGCTCACAGTGGTGAAAGGCATTATGGGCAGCAAACCGGCTTAGACGTATTGACTTGGTCACTCTCTTGCCTTGTGTTTGGTTCTCTCCTTCTTTCTTAAACTCTGCTTAACAAATTGCATTGCATGTGTTTAAGGTGTAGCACTTACATTACAAACACTTTTGAAATGAAAGATTTCAACTCTTTCAGTATAAGATTCCTGACCTTTAATTAACTTTGGCATCTTATCAGAGTAAACCGGGCTGGCCTTCCTGAATTTAGGATCTCTGGGATTGGGGTCAAAGGACAGCTTTCGGATATCCTCAATGTCGGGCCACTGCGTGTTTGCTGGAGTCGTAGCATCTGTAGTTTCTGCAAGTTACAAGTGGGAAAAACATTTGTTAGTGATACCTGACAGTATGGTGGGAGCCTCTGTTATATATATGTTTGAGCTTTCAAACACAATTTGTAATCGAAGATGATAGATATACATCTTGTAATATCATACTTACTAAAGAGAAACTGTAATTGGCTAAAATCGGTAAGAGGACAAAGCTTTACGATCAGAAAGCTTTCACAAAATTATGGTCGGTGAATCTCTGTTCAGCAGCTACGTGGTTCAAAGTTGAACATCAGTTATCTTAATGTGATTTTTTGCTGAGATATCCTTGAGTCCTTCTTGATACTGGACATCAAACTTATCAACACAGTCAAAATCTAAAAGCATCCATCACCTGAGAACAGCATCTTTCAGAAAAATAACATCTTCTGGACAAATTAGTGGACAATCTGTAGCTTTTGACTGTCATTTGATGTTTGAGTATAATAAAATGACCTATGTTTTCATTTTGACATTCATTGCACTTTTTTAATTTTTCTTTTACATATTTTTAAATGAAACAAACAAACAAACAAACGAAAAATTCCAATTTAAGGATGTTGCTGTTTATTTAAAATTTAGTATTATTTACCAAATGACAAAGAAATGAAAATTCTATATGCCTTCTGAATGACAGTTAGAAACCATGAACAAACATGTAGTTGTTGCCATTTTCACCATCATTTTTGAAGGAATAAAAAAAAAGAGAAAATGATTAGAAGAAATACAAAAGTCCTGGTGGTTCTCACCTGCCTCCTCGTCTTCTTCGTCATCATAAACATCAACCTCAAGCAGTCTAATGAGCATACGAAACAGGATGCGTAGAAACTGCAGGTAGGCACCAGTTTTTCCCACCTGACGAAGGACAAGAAAACAATGTGTATAATTGTGTAATAACTCACATATGTCTAAGTGAATATATAACAATTTGCAAGCATTTGAATTTAAATCGAAAGATAATATTGGCACATTTTTCTTCATTTACACCATAGGCCACAGAGATGGTACCTTGCAGAAGCATTCATAGACCTTGAACTTTTCACATCGTGTCTGTGTATGCCATGGGGTATTTAAATAATAAGCCAGCAAATGTCTATGTGCAGGAATACACATATATGCACAGCTGTGAAGTCAGATGAAAAGGATCCATGGCTTTCCAATTTTTTTTTTTAGATACAAATCTGTCATGTGTTATGTGATTTGGTAACAAACTGGCTTTAGAAGCCAACTAATTAATAAACTAACACAAGAAATTGTGACTGAAATGTGACAAAATGTTTAAATCTTCAATGGTAATTGCAACTTTTGACAAGGCACCTCATAATTTCTTTAATAAAATAAAAATAAATTATGAAATAAATCAGACATTTCCACAAAACCTCTTTTGGAGGGAACATGCGTGTGTTTGTTTTACTTGTGGCGGTCCGCTGAGGAGCAGGCGTCGTGGATGCGGCACAGGTGGTGCTTCATAATCAGCGTGATGCTGCCTGGCAACGGTCCACTGGCGGTAGTACAGGCTCTGGTCTGCCCCCTGCAGGTTCTGTGTGATGAGCGGCCTCAGCGGACTGCTCCAGGACACATCTGCGTGAGGCAGGAGTGAGAAGGAGCTCAGCTGACTCCCCGATTCCCCTGACAGCAGGTTGTACGCCGCCCGTGACAGGATGACTGTTCGCGGCGACACCCTGGAGCACTTGGACGCTCGTCCGCACTGCGTGGACTGGCTGGGCCTCTGTGTGGAAGAGGAAGAGGTGGAGCGGGAGGATGAGGAAGAGCTAGAGTAATTGGATGGAGGGACGTTGGGGGCTTTCAGAGGGTTGGAGGAGAGCTGGCTTCCCAGAGAGTCACACTCTTGCTTGAATCCTTCGGTTAGTGTGGCCACATCTGAGGTGACGAGGCCTTCGGGTTGGGAGGTGGAAGTGGAGGGCTTCTGGAACGAATCGGCCAAGTCAGATGAACTGACTCCATTCTCCACCAGCGAGCCTTATTGAGGATGTAGAGAGAAACAGAAAATAAAGACTACGATACAAAATCTTGAGCTGTAAAATGTCTAATGGTTTGTGAAACTTATTGAAATATCCCAAATTCGGCACACTTTGTTTTCTGTCACCAGATGTAGTTAGAGTTTGTCTTTAACATGACATTCTAGCATTTCTCAGAGACTCACCAGATGTTCTGGTCGCAGCGCTGCCGTTGCTCTGAGGTCTCTCCAGCTCGTCCCCGTCATTCAGGCTGCCTGTGGTTTTCTCTCCATCTGATTCCCGAGGAGCCGTAGAGGTCTTGGACTCCTGGACCAGATCTAGAGAAACATAGGTGCAGGCAAGACCCACCTCCTGCTCCAGGGCAGTACGGGTCAGGTAGCTGGAGTCTATCAGACGCAAGTCCGTATATTTCAGAGACCTGGAGGGTCAGAATTGTGACGATTAGACATTTTATTTGTTTTATTTGCTAAGTTTCTACAAGACTTTTATTCTGAAAAATAATTTAAAACTAAAATAAATGATCGGAATTATGAAAATAAATTTTCTAAATCACTAAAATTGATTTATTTTAAGTTAAAAGAAAGTGCATGGCATCGATTCATGGCTAGATCAAAGCCACTGTGGAAATCAGCTGTCTGTGGTGATGTTTCACAGCTTTATGTGTGAAGAGTGTGAGTACCGGGGGAAGGTTTCTCCAAGTGGGTCTTTCCCTGTGAGAATGATGATACAGGGCAGCCCCTCCAGATCCTCATACGTGTGTGGTACCCATTCTTCATTCTCACAGCCTCTCCACGTCTGCGGCAGAAAAAAAAAACACCCATTTTTTGCAAAAATGTTTAATTCAAATGGAAGAACATAAACACAAGCATTCACAGCTTTTTAATATTTCCAGTCCAGTTTTATGTGAGGAATATGAAGAAAATATTTAAGTTTACAACCTTTCACAACTAATGGGTTCTTAGAGGTTTATTTTTAAACTGCAATTTATTGCAAATGTTGCCATTTTCCTTGAACTTGAGAAAACTTTGCTGAAGCAAAACCCAACCCCCCCACCGCCCCCCCCCTGGGTTTTATGCAACATGACAAAGTGGAAAAGAAAAAAAAAATGTTGTAGTCCAATTTTCAAGGTAACCGAAACAAACTATTTTAAAGAAATCAACTCCAAAATGCTCTGACAAGCCGCCATAAAGAGAAAAACAGTGGTTCTGATCTTATGTTTTCTCACCCTGAGGTTGTTGATGAAGTTTCTGGACAGGTTGAGTTCAGACGCTGGGCTTCCCAACAGTACTGCGAAGCACAGCTGCAGTCCCAGCTTGTCCCTCACATCCTCCAGTCTCTCTCGGGCCAACATCGCCAGCTGCAGCGAGGGGACGCGCACCAGCAGCATGTGGCCACGGCCCTGGGAGCCCTCTCGACTTGGAGCGTTTATCAGGTCCTCCACCACGGCCAGGGTCTCCGGGGTTATGTGATCCCTCAGGGACGGGGAAGAGGTCAGGGCCATCATGGCCTCTGTGTATTGCTGAATCAGCAGGTAGCTACGAATCACCATGCTGTGCAGGTGAGGATGTCTGGGAGCCATGTTGGAGAGTTTAGCTGATTATAATGATTAATTGTTCAGGTTTTTAAGAGAAACTGTTCCTTGGTGTTAGCCTTACCTCTCTAAGAGGGTATGAACCATCTTCTCAAACGCATCATCGCAGCGCAGGATGGGGCTGGCCACGCCCCACTGCAGGGAGCAGCTGTAGTCCCTCAGGCCAAAGTAGACCAACGCATGAGGAGGTTGCTCCCTCTGCTGGAAAAAAATGTTCATAACAACAAAACAAAAGTGAATGGCCAGAAAACTCCTTACCGAGTATTGCTGTATTTTTTTTTTTCAAACAGTAACTTAGATCTCAATTTTGTGGAGTTAAAAAGCAAAGCACAAACATCCCCTATTTCCTTTGACAGTTTACTGTGAATATATATTTTAGTCCAGCAGGTGGAGTAGTTGAGCCACAGGCGGAAAAGTGACAACTTCTGTTGTTGTAAACAAAGGGTTTTTCATTAATAAGCTAAATAAAATAAAAAAAATTATATCTTAAATAAATACATTAATTAAGATCTTACCTTTAAATGAGGGTATTATTTAGTTCATAAAACAAACATTAAAGTCCATTAATATTTGTAATATGAAATATCTAATGTAAAAAGGCCAGGTTAGGATTCAAATCCAGGACCTTGTCACTGCAAGGCAGCAGAGCTACCAACTATGCCTCTGTGCAGCCCATATAATAATAATGACACTAATAATTGAGTAAGTATAGGAGCTTTGGATGCTAGTCAGAAGGAAAGTGATCATTTCCATATTTTAATAAAACCAACATTTTGAAAAGGAAGATAATAATTTGAGCTGGTCATTTAATTTAATGAATAAATAGAATTACTGAGAAAGCAACTTTTCTACAATGCTTAATAACAATTTATATTATACATTTATATAAAAAAACTGGCACTGAAAGTTTTACATGATAAATGAATAAATACATAAATAAATAGTTAAAAATACAGAATGTCACAACTTAAAATGTTATTCGTTATACCCCTACTTCAGTGTGTTTCCGATAGCTTTCTGATGTTGTGAGGACAAACAACTTACCAAATGGTCACTGGATGGCCAGTGAATTTCATTGTGGATGCTGATGCGGGACTGGTGGGTCTGCAGGGTGTAAGGGAAGCAGCTGACCTGCAGGACCAAGAGGTTCATGGCGTCCAGGACTTCCTGGCAGTTCACCACCCGGTCAGCCAGACCCTGCAGCTCCCCGTGGCACACAGAGCCCGACAGGGCACTGGAGATGAAGGTGCATCGTGGAAAATTCAGAATCTGTACATTTCTACTACAATATGCAACAAGTTTAATAAAAGCAAGTCTGATGTGGGCCATGGACAGGCACAAAGCTTTTTGTTCCTGTTGAATATGTTGGTGCAAGGGAAGATAGTCCATAAACAAAAGTTCTGAAAAACAGAGAGTAATATAAGCCCATGTTTCTAACAACATGATGCAAATATCACTGGGTGTAAGAAGCGTTCTCAATGCAAAAATTATATGTGACGGTCTACAATTATGTGGAAGACTGCTGAATTAACAGTAGTCTAGAATTTAAACTTCTTTTAGAAAAAAAAATTATTTAATGTTTGAACGGGTAATGTGGAGACGTACATTGCTTTTAGCTTAAATTTCTAACCGTAATCAGCCTGTTGATTAAGTGGAGCAAACGATGATTTCTACTGCTTTTCTGACTTGCAACAAAGAACTGAGTTCATATAAGAGCATATTTCCTCTGAATGTTATTAGCCATATTTCCTCACCTCTGGCTGTTATTAGCTCTAGATTACAGCTGTTCTGCAATGTATTTACTTTGTAAATAGCTGCGTATCCAAATTCCCCCAAACACTAAATGAAGTACAAGTGCCAGAGATCTTTACCACGCATTTATAATGCGTAGTAAAGTCTATTTTATGGAAATAGACTATAAAACTACTTGCCAAGGTTTAATAGCTTTCAAGCGAAAGTATTGGTTTTCATTTGTTGCAGCTGTCCGCTGATTTATTTAGGGTTTAAGATGGACAAGGTTGAATTTCCAGTCATAACAGCTTTATTTTCACAGTCGGCCCTCCAAACTAAGAAGTGGTTTATCAAATACTTATTAAGGACTTTGAAGGTGTTCATCACCTTGTGAGGTCAACGTGTGAGTTGTCATGGATGAGGACAAACAATGTGTATGGGTTTTGCTTCACTTTCTTCATGAAGGCCTCCATCTTGGTGTGAACATCAGCGTCTAGACGCACCACATACTTCTCTGATTTCTGTTGGGCTGTGGACGTATCTTCATTTCCCAAATCCACAAGGACTCCTGAGCCAAAAAACAGACGCTTACTGAAAACAGGACTTGATTTTTTTAAAACTGTGATGTAACAGCTTCCATACAGCTGTACATTTTTCATGTTTGAAATGACTCAAATTGCCCTTAGTCCTGAGTTCATTTAGTTAATGTTTAAACTATAAATACAAGAGTTAAGTTTGAATTTTCCGGGAAACCTGGAAAATTTCCACTGGGATTAAGGGGGAGAGAGATGGTTGGGCGGATGATGGAAGAGGGAAATTGTTAAGGAAGATTGCTTAGGACTATAGAAAGATGGAGAGAGGGAGGAAAAAAGAGAAGTAATAATGACATTGAAGGAAATAAACATTTTCCATATGTTTTCCAAACCTTTCCAAGGCTGGAAAATACATAAATATAATTCCACATTTCTCCACAGTTTACTAAACAGTGTAGGAAGTGTGTTATTGAAATCTGAAGAAAAAAAAAAAAAAAAAAAAAACTGCAGTTCAAAGGAAAGAAATTTTAAAACGGCTTTTGCGACAGACATTTTCTCCGCGACATTACCTGATTGTCGGATGCGTTGGGCCGTCTGGTGCACTAGAATGTGAGATGGAGGAACCAGAACCAGAAAGTCCACTTTACAAAAGCGACCTAAATCCAGATTCTGGGTCCCTGAATCAGCGATGGAGCAGACTTGGGAGAGAAGACTTCGAGCCACAGTCAGCTGGGCCGGATAGATCTGAAAGACTCTATTTAGGAGCTCCACTGCAGGGGAAAAAGAATGAGGCACTATATGGTAATATACTGCAGACCGACCGACCTTCCATCCATCCATCCATCCACCCACCCATCCATCCACCCATCCACCCATCCATCCACCCATCCACCCATCCATCCATCCATCCATCCATCCATCCATCCATCCATCCATCCATCCATCCATCCATCCATCCACATCCATCCATCCATCCATCCATCCATCCATCCATCCATCCATCCATCCATCCATCCATCTTCTTACATCCTTGTCCCTAGTGGGGTCAGAAGACTGAAGACTATATGATTCTTATTTTATATTTAAGCTTAGAAGTCAATTTATGACTTTAAGAAAAAAAAATACATGGAGAAAAATAATATACATAATAAACATGAGTTTTGTCAAAAAAGACTCTGATAAAGTAGGTAAATTTATTCAGGATGATGAAAAACAAACAAAAATATTGGTGTAAATTCATGAGAATTTACAGTAAAGATTTAAAATTTAAGATAAATCACTGGTGTCCAAATGTTTTGAGTTGACAGCTCAGCTCAGGACTTTGTTTCAATTAAAAATGATGAGTGATTTTTGTGAATTCTGTTCTTTTTCAATGGTGATCAATGAACTGATGAATTATCTTAGGTAAAAAAAAAAAAAAAAAAAAAAAAGGTTCTCCGATGGTTGCCTTATTTTTGGGTCAAATGTTTTCTTTTTTTTTTGTTGGCATGGGAGATGTCTTAGTTTACTCCCAGCAGCAACAAAGAAAATGTTTTACAAAAACCTTTGCTATCTTTAGCCAAGTTTTAAAATAGAGGGATTTATCTATGTTTTGGAGAACATTATGTGTACCCTCACCACCAGCCACCACAACAACTAATAATTAACTTCTAATTAATGGTCTAATGTTCATTTAGTTCACTGTCACATAGATCCAGACAGAAATTGTAATACATTTCAAAACACCGAGGTACTGCTTGAGTTGAGTTGACTTAGCGATCAAATGGCTGCTGAATTCTGGTCGGAAACAAACAAATTCAATTAAAATAAAGTTTACTAGCAAGCAGAGGAGTCCAACCTGTGTCTGGTGGTGGTGACATGCTGGCAGGCTCCTGTGACTGGATGTTCTCAGTGACATCGCCCTGGAAGGGCTGGATGACCTGTCCTTTCCGTCTGCGCTGATATCGTACGAGCTGCTTGTCAAGATTGTCCCCTGAAAGAAAAAAAAAAAAAAAAAGTAAAAACAGTGGCCATAATGACGCAGAGGAGCAAGCACAAGTTGAGCATAAATGTGATACACCGGACTCTTTGTCCTGGATCATCTCTATGTTGTGCAACGAAGCACTCAAACTGTTTTATTTATCTTATGGAGAAGAGCAGCTTGTAGATTTGACATGTTTACCTATTGCAATAAATAAATAACATGACTCAATATAGTCATATACTTAAGCAATAAAATCTGTCTCAGGCAGACAAGAGAACCTACCAAGAGAGGTTGTTTTGAAATGAGATGCCAGGACACCGACTTTCCCTGTGATGAGTTCGTAGCTGATTTCCTTCAGAAACTCATTGGTTGTGAGCATTCCTTCAGCTAAAGCGCGTGCTTGGTACTTTCCTGAAGGGGTAAACGAGTGTTAAGATCAAGCTGTGTGCAGGCTGATCGTGAAACTGTGAAATGCAGTGCTTCGGACTCACCTAAAACAAGCACACAGAACTCGTTGCCGTTCATTTTCGAGGCACATATAACGACAACGTAGGTTGGCAGGCGCTGCTGATGCTGAGGACCCTCACTGAGAGAGCGCAGGGACTCAGAGATCCCCTCCCCCAAAGAATTGTGGGTTACCACGACCTGCACGCTGCCCCCGGAGACGCTCGCTTCCAGTCGAGCCAGCCATGGAAGCTGGGATGGGGAGATGGACGGATTCCCAGGACAGCACAGCATGGCCTTAAAGACGATCTGCTCCAGCTCCTCCCTCAGAGGAATCTGGTTTGGAGCTACAGAGGAGGTTGAAATGAAGAAATAAACTTCACCAGGTTGAATTACAAAATCAAATGATTTCATTCCCATAATTTGCCTCAAAAAGTTAATTCATTGAGTAGGTATATTACACGGATTTGGATATTTTGAGAATTTATTCATTTTATGTTTTACACGGATAAGCTTAATCCAGAATTTTTTTACATTTTAATATTTTACAAAGACCTATAAAGTAGGAGCTTCGATATAGAAATAATAGGCTATGTTCCAGTCATCTTTAAAGAAGGAAGCTCCTCACAGAGCGTTGCATCCAAGTCTGTCGATGAAAAGTTCAGCAGTAGAAAAAAAACGGAATAAACGACACTATTAAAGAAAACTGAGCTGAACTGAAGATTTAAAAATATCACTTTGTTTGTAATTTATCTATGAAACAAGATATTTGCCATTCACAGCACATTACTTAAATAACTTCTAAGTAATATTCAGATTAAGATGATGTGAATGGTGCTTCTTTTTTTGCTACTTACATATTTAACAAACAGATGCTTACCTAAACGTGCAAGATACTGCAAAGTGAGCAGGATCATCATCTCCACACTGAGCATCTGGCTGCTGTGGAGACCCAATGTCTCCAGGTTTTTTTCTGTCAACTGGCTGCTCTTATAGCAGCTGACCAGCAGGGGGCTCACCACTATATTGCCAACGTTCCCATAGAAATAAGGTAAAGTGCCATGCCCTAAGGAGAAACATTGCCATGAATGAAAGAATGAAACAGTGGAAGTGTTTGTGTTCATAAATAAAAACCCTCCAAAAAATGTTCCCTTCGTGCACATGTACAACAGATGTCATTGTTTCATTTTGCTTGCTTTGCCGGACAGAGCGGATTGAATGTGTTTAGTATAAAGCAGATGAGTGAAAAGAAGCTTCTACCAATGAGGATGATGGGACGAACGCCTGAAGAGTTGAGGAGGTTTTCAGGAACGATGACCGTTTCTCCTGCGTTGACAGGCTGGGGCTGAATGACGCCAGCGGCCGGCGGCTGAGGAGACGACACGGCTAATACAGAACCTGGCGGATAATTAAGAAGAAGAGTCAGTGCTCGCACATATAAAAATGATTATTGATTACATTTATTTGACAGCTGCAGATACGGCGACCATTTTGCTGTTTTGAGGAAAAAGAGATAGAAAATGTTTTTTTTTTTTCTGAAACACAGCAAAAGTTTACACGTTTCTCCAGGAAAAGATCAAAGCAGACCCTTGATGCGGTTAAAAACTTTACACTTTAAAGTCAGTGAAAGAAAACTAAAGAAAACAAGTTTTTAATTAAAAAAAACAACAAATGAGCATGCTTATATGTTGAAAAGCACGTCAGGTCAATGTAAAGCACGGTAGAGGATCTGTAATACTGAGGGTCAATTTAGCTTTGAAATCCTTCTCTTGCTGAAATATGCAATACAAACACATTTGACTTGACTCTGTCTGATGTCTGACCTGGTGATTTTTTAACTATTATTTCTTGCAGTGGGATTTTTCCACACTGAGAGAAAGTACTAAAAATGAAGGTTTGATTATTCCAGATTTTTACTGTTGGAGCTAATAATAATAATAATAATAATAATGGAGCGTGATACAGTTGTGTGTCAACTCCTATTACATAATAACTAGACAGCTTTACCCAAGAGTAAAATTATCAACATTATTTTGGCACAGAGTAGTCCTGCTCTATCTCCATGGCCACACAGAGTGAATCACCCTTAACAACCAGAGGAGCTAAGTGACGTCAGGGGAAAATCATCTCCGCATGGGAGGGATGGGAAGCCACAAGAGGGAAAGACAAAATCTATGTCTGTAAAAGAAAAGAGACTGCGCTCACAGGGTCACAGACAGACATTTGGACAGTGAATGAAAAAGCTTTGTAGAGCAATAATAGTCAAAAGTAGAATCTATTTTTTTTTTTTACAAAAAAGAAAACATAGGGTTGAGAAACAAACCTGGAGAGCCAACTACTGGGCGAATCGCCGGCACAGGGACGGCCGTTGGTGGGACTGGGACCAAGGTGCTGGGATGCCAGCTGCGATGGCGCTTCTTCGGAGGACCGGAGTTCATTGCAGAGGATACTGATCATCAAACAGAGACAAAAAAAACAACGTTACATACAAATACAGCAGATCAGAAGAAAGACAAGCTGAAGATGAAAGAAGAATAACAGGGAGAAAAAGAAAAAGAACCTACCAGGACTGTCTCCTAAATCAGGAGTGCGATACCCCTGAGCCTGAGGAACCAAGGAGACCTGCGAGGGGCTCAGCAACGAAGTGTGCACATCAACACCAAGGCCGTTCGCTGGACCGTTCACCCTAAGAGCCGTGGGTACTGCAGGCACACGCATACACACAGAGCACGTTGAATTAATAAATCACATACAGCACCTTCCTAAAGTATTCAAACCCTTCAGAGGTCTGAAAAATGTTGTGAGCATATATATATCAAAACCACCCTGAGTAGCAGGGTAGACTTGTCTTCATTTAGCGCTTTAGGTCTTAAGCAGTTATATTTCTATCAGCTTTTCACTGACTAAAATGTTTGTCCAATCTTCTTTCGAAGTAGCTCAGGCTCAGGAAAATTGGATGTGAACAACAATCAATTTTTAGGTACTGACAGATTTTCAATAATCGTCTTACAAATGATTATGCTTTGTTCTAAACTATTCTGAAAATAAGCTCAGTGTTATTCTCCAGGCGAAACATGAATCTCTGCCCCAGTTTCAAGCTTCCAACAGGATTTCTTCCTGCGTTATCTGGCTCCGTCCGTCTTCCCGTCAACTCTGACGAACTTCCCTGTCTTGCTGAAGAAAAGCCTCCCAGAGCAGGATGCTTTTACTGAGAGAGTTGTTATTTTTGATCCCACTACAAAGGGCTTTCATCTGACAAAAGTGTCCGCATTGAAATGTTTATTGTCTTTCCCTCAACAGATCCAACAATTATGCCTCTCTCCGGGGAAGAACAATTAAAAGCAGCTGCCCTGTCAACTGATTCTCTCACCTGAAAATTCATTTGACCTGAGAATTCAGCTGTAAAGTGACAAAAATGTGAAAAGGTCCAAGAGCCGCAAGTGCTTTTCCAAGGCACTGGAGTAATGCTGCAAGCACATTCTCAGTCCTTAATGGTAACATAATGCATAGTCATTTGCACAGATTATTGCATTTCTTTTAGAGCTGCATAATTCGCCTGTTATGGCGGCCCTTCCTGCATAAAATGCTTACCAGAAATAGAGTCTAGCTTATCAACAGTTTGCATCACAATGTAAGAGGGAAAGCGGGGGATGGTCACCTAACTCCCTAGCAGCAGTCCCATGCCTGCAGGTCAGGGTCTCACGCTCTGTTACAGCCTATTAGGCAAAGGTTTGTCAACATTTTCCACGCTGACACGACTTCATGTCCTGTGACTCTTCTCACAAGACCCTACATGTGTAAAATAAATACCTTAACGCTTGCATGAATCGGCGTGGCAGAACTGGACAGTGCACTAACCTAAACTGCCAGATTTCCCCATGCAAATCGAGCGAACTTTAAGATAAGCAAAGCTGTTATTTCTGGTGAGGATGCAAGAATTCACCACATTTCCTTTTTTCCTTTCTTTAAAGGAATCTGAGGCACTTTTCAGTCATTAAGTCCTCACCCTGCCTTTTGGCTAACACACCCACCTCATCTGCACCTGTTGCCACTATTTACACTCAAGTCACACCCAACCTGTGGCAAAAAAAAAAAAAAAAACTGACAATGATCGTGGACTGCTGAATCAGCTCTAAAGTAGCAGAGTTGTGCAAAAAGCTGTTAAAATAACGAAACAATTAACAGTAAGAAAAATGGAGCCTTATCCACGTCTAATGATTTTAGTTACTTTCTGAAGCCTTGTTTTCTATTTGCTTTAAAACAACTTTTGTCTTTTTTTTTTTTCCCACTGGTCAAACAACCACTTGACAATTTCTCCTCCTTCATTTGCTGTCAGCTCTGCCCTCTGTTAAAACACCAGGACACGGCAGTGCGTTTCTATTAACTTAATAGTGCTACATAAAAATTAACGCTAGTTTCATTAGTAAGTCCAGGACTCACAAACAACGTCCTGGACCGAAGCCATTCAACATATATATGAACATATTTTCCTTGAGCATGTAATTGTCTGCAGAGGATAAACAATAAATTTAAATGAGTCAGGACTAACAGTGGCTTATTGATTTCCTATACATGCATGTCTGTTACGATAGGACATTTTCCCATCTCATACGCACCGTGCGTGCAAGATGCTGCAGCACCAATCATTATGTGTAGCCTTTGCTTGTCAATATCGCAACCTTGTAAAACGCCTAATGGGTAGCAAGGCCTTAAGAAAAATCATTGCAGCGTTTCTTCCTCCAATATTGATTGGTGTGCACGCACACGCTTGTGTTTATGTGTGCAACTTGATTTGGGAGTGTGTCTAAAGAGGCCGGAGCAGAGGTTAATCTTTGGCTTATGGTCAGCAAACGACTCCTTTTTGATGCACCACATAAAGCGACTGCCTGTAGCTAAGCAACATCTTTTAGTGTAACGACGGGGCCGCTCAAGTGTCGGCTGTGTACAGGTCGATGCGGTAGCTCAAATCCTTTCAAATGTTCAAATAAAGTTTGGGTTTCATTGTGTTTTTAAGATGCAAATGTATATCAAAATACAAGGTGAACTGTTAATAATGTGGGGAAAAAGTTATTCAAACTAGGGAAACAGTCTTTACCTAATGGCAACGTTTTGTTTCCGGGAGTGGAGGCCAGAGGTTTGAGGAAACTACAGTCCCTTCCGAGATCCTGACTGCCAAAAAAGACAGAGGAAGCTTGTGCCATCCGAGTGGGCGGGGAATCTAGAGGTGAAAACAAAAAACGGTTTGAAGAAACTATTCAGAACCACTGTGTAAAGTTGAAGTGTGAGATGTTTTGTTCATAATCTTACTGTCTATAAAACATTTAGAAAGCTGTAACATTCCTCCATTCTTCTTATTTATCCAGTAGATGTCGTTGAACATAAAAAATAATTACGAGTCCCACTGGTGAGACCAGACCAAAATCTTACAAAGTCCTGGACGGAAGCTGCTCAACACATGCAACACAGTGGATCCGTTCAAACGCCAGGCTTCAGTGAAACTGAGTGTGTCTGAGCCAGATTTCTCCTAGCAAAAGAGTTTAATGCTGCAAACACGCAGCCTCACCTGAGAGGGAGAAGGGGGACGAGCTGTGTCCACTGGTGCCACCGTTTTCTTTGCTGCTCAGAGACGAGGATGAACTCGGCTTGGAGGTCAAGACGCTGCTGGAACACTGGCGGGTTTTGCTGTCTAGGAACGCGAGCAGAGGACAAACTGTACGTTGTTGCACATTATTAGTGACTAACTGTTTTGTTTTTGAGCAATAAAAACACACAGCATCACTTGGAGCTCTTTATTTAATTTCGAGAAAGTAAAGAAATAGTTTTTGCATGTGCAAAAATGAGTAAAGTTGTGCATGAACTACTTAAAAAAATTAACATAAAGGAATTTTGTTAATCTTCTATTAATTAAACATACTAAAAGATGTGTGATTTTGCATGAGGCCCAATCTCAGCTGCAGCCACCAGTACACAAAATGTTTCACAGACATAGGATGCATTTATCCAAAATAAATAAATAAATAAATAAATAAATAAATAAATAAAT